>NC_057802.1:426425487-426500398 GCF_018294505.1 Triticum aestivum | reverse complement strand
CGGCGGTGGAAGTGGACGCGTCCGGCTCCGCCCGGACGTGTCCGGCGGCGGAGAGGGAGCGGGTCTAGGGTTTAGTCTGCGTTCGTTTTCGGGAGGGCTCACATATAAATAGGTAGAGGGAGCTAGGAGGCTCCAAATGAGGTGCGGTTTTCGCCCACACGATCGTGATCGAACGGCCTAGAGCATGGAAGAGAGTTTGGTGGGTTTTGGGCTGGTTTAGAGAGGGGTTTTGCTGCGACACATAAATGGACTTTGCGGATGCCCGGTTAACCGTTGGAGTACCAAACGACCTCCAAATGGAACGAAACTTGACCGGTGGTCTCCCGGTGGTATACTAGGGCCACTTGACAAGCCTCGGTCCATTCCGAGAATGTTTGACACCCGCTCACGAAAGAAAACAAGAGGGGTGCACCGGAGGAGATGGGAGCGCCGGATTGCAAAACGGACAACGGGGAAAATGCTCGGATGCATGGGATGAACACGTATGCAAATGCAATGCACATGATGACATGATATGAAAAGCATGACATGAACAAAATGCAAAACGAAAGACAAAACCCGAACACGGAGGAATATCATAACGCATAGCCGAAAATGGCAAGAGTCGGAGTTACAAATATGGAAAGTTACATGCGGGGTGTTACAACACTCCACCACTACGAGAGGATCTCGTCCCGAGATCTAGGACTGAAAGAATTCCGGATATTCGGAACGGAGATGGTCCTCGCGTTCCCAGGTGGCTTCCCGGTCGGAATGGTGCGACCACTTCACTTTCAGGAATTTGATTGACTTGTTGCGAGTCCTGCGCTCAGTTTCTTCAAGAATAGCAACGGGGTGCTCATGATAAGACAGATCTTCTTGGAGGTCAATCTCTTCGAAGTTGATAGTGCGCTCAGGCGTCTTGAAGCACTTGCGGAGCTGTGACACGTGGAACACGTCGTGCACGTTCGCGAAGTTGGAAGGAAGCTCAAGTTGATAGGCGAGGTCGCCTCTTTTGCCAATTATCTTGAAAGGACCCACGTATCTAGGGGCAAGCTTCCCTTTGATACCGAAGCGACGAGTGCCTTTCATTGGAGAGACGCAGAGGTAGACATGGTCTCCGATGTCGAAAGCCACATCACGGTGCTTACTATCATAGTAACTCTTCTGGCGCGATTGCGCGGCTTTGAGATTATCACGGATGACTTTACACATTTCTTCAGCTTCAGTGATTAAGTCATTGCCAAGAAGTTGGCGTTCACCAGTCTCTGACCAATTGAGAGGAGTAAGACACTTTCTGCCATAGAGAATCTCGAACGGGGCCTTGCCCGAACTCGCTTGGAAGCTGTTGTTGTAGGAGAATTCGGCATATGGAAGACAATCTTCCCATTTCATGCCAAAGGAAATGACACAAGCCCTGAGCATATCTTCAAGAATTTGATTGACTCGCTCGACTTGGCCACTAGTTTGAGAATGGAAAGCTGTGCTGAAGCGAATGTTTGTGACGATGGCCTTTTGGAAGGAGTCCCAGAACTTAGAGATGAAGATGCTTCCACGATCAGAAGAAATCAATTGTGGAATGCCGTGCATGGAGACAATTCTGGAGGTGTATAGCTCTGCCAGCTGAGCTGCTGTGATGGATTCTTTGATTGGAAGGAAATGAGCCACTTTAGAAAGCTTGTCGATGACAACGAAGATAGCATCATTTCCACGCTTGGACTTTGGAAATCCAGTCACGAAGTCCATTTCGATATGATCAAACTTCCATTCTGGGATAGCAAGAGGTTGAAGGAGACCAGCTGGTCGTTGGTGTTCTGCTTTCACTCTTCGACAGACATCACATTCATTCACGAATTGAGCAATTTCTCGCTTCATTCGAGTCCACCAATACGACTGCTTGAGGTCATGATACATCTTCGTACTTCCAGGATGAATGGAAAGAAGAGAATTGTGTGCCACGTTCATAATGACTTTCCTTAGATCACCTTTAGGAACCACAATCCGGTCCTCGAAGAATAAAGTGTCTCTGTCATCAATGCGATAGCACTTGTATTTGGAAAGACCCTTGTCGATACCACGTTTCACCTTCTTCACCATGGCATCAAGAAGTTGTGCCTCACGAATTTGATCTTCCAAAGTAGGAAAGACTATGAGGTTGGCAAGAAAGCCTTGAGGAACAACTTGGAGATTCAGCTTGCGGAAAGCTTCACAAAGATCCGGTTGGAATGGCTTGAGAATTAAGCTGTTGCAATAAGCCTTCCTGCTTAAAGCATCTGCAATGACATTGGCTTTGCCTGGAGTATATTCGATACTCGGATTGTACTCTTGAATCATTTCGACCCATCGAGTCTGCCTGAGGTTGAGGTTGGGTTGAGTGAAGATGTACTTGAGACTCTTGTGATCGGTGAAAATGTCCACTTGTCTTCCCAACAAGAGATGTCTCCACGTTATCAATGCATGGACAACTGCCGCCAACTCAAGATCGTGAGTGGGGTAGTTCTTCTTGTTGGGCTTCAACTGACGACAGGTATAGGCCACAACTTTCTTCTCTTGCATTAACACAACACCGAGACCTTGGAGAGAAGCATCACAGAACACTTCAAATGGCTTGGATTCATCAGGAGGAGTCAAGACAGGAGCTGTGACTAGTTTCTCTTTGAGACTGTTGAAAGCAACGTCACACTCAGGAGACCAGACATACTTCACATGCTTCTGGAGGAGGTTGGAAAGAGGCTTTGCAATCTTAGAGAAATTCTCAACAAATCTTCGGCAATAACTTGCAAGACCAAGAAAACTGCGGAGCTGCTTGACATTCTGAGGAGGTTCCCAATTCACAATTGCGGACACCTTCTCGGGATTAACAACGATGCCCTTGGCAGAGATGATGTGACCAAGGAAAAGAACTTCATCGAGCCAAAACTCACATTTGGAGAACTTCGCATAGAATTGATACTCTCTGAGCTTGTCAAGCACCAATCGCAAATGTTTGGCATGGTCCTTCTTATTCTTGGAGAAGACCAAGATATCATCGAGATACACCAGGACGAATTCATTGGTATAGGGGTTGAAGATGAAATTCATCATCCAAGAGAATACTGGAGGAGCATTGACAAGGTCGAATGACACGACAGTATATTCATAAGAAACAAAGCTTGTTCTGAATGTTGTCTTGGGAATATCTTCTTCACGAATGCGAATCTGATGATAACCCATATGGAGGTCAAGCTTGGAGAATACTTTAGCACCTTTGAGTTGCTCGAATAGCTCATCGATGTTGGGAAGTGGATACTTGTTCTTGATTGTCTTCTTGTTCAATGGACGGTAGTCGACACAAAGTCGGTCCGTGCTATCCTTCTTCTTGACAAAAAGAACACCACAACCCCATGGAGAAGAACTCGGTCTGATCAAACCCAGACGCTCTTGTTCATCGAGCTGTTTCTTCAATTCCTTCAGCTCGTTGGGTCCAAGCTTGTATGGACGCTTGCAAACGGGTTCAGTGCCAGGCTCTAGTTCGATAACGAACTCAACTGGCTGATGAGGAGGCATACCCAGAAGCTCTTCTGGAAAGACATCTTGGTACTCACAAACGACTAGAATTTGAGAGATGGCATTCAATTCGCCCTTCTCATTGAGAGAAAAAAACCGAATGGTTTCATCACGAGCGGCAAAAATAATCACATCCTCAGAAGAGTGTGTCAATTGAATTTCCCTGGCAGCACAATCAAGTTGAGCTTTGTGCTTAGAAAGCCAGTCCATCCCGAGAATTAGATCAATATCCGAGTCACCAAGAACAATTGGAGAAGACAGAAATTCATAGTCGCCCATCTTGATGGAAACATCCGGAACCATGGAGCTTGCATTCATGAATTTACCCGGAGAGACAACTGATAACGGTCTAGGCAAATCTTGATAAACCAACTCATGCTTAAATGCAAATGGTCTTGATATGAAGGAAAGCGATGCACCAGTATCAAATAAGACTTTTGCAGGAATATCATTAACAAGAAGATTACCCATTATCACATCAGTAGATTCCTCTACTTGAGCTGCATTCATCATGTTCACCTTTGCAGACTTTGGATTATGCTTGACCACTGCATTGCTGGAAGATCTGATAGGAGGAGGAGGCGGAAGACGCCTTTGGTTGAAGCACTTGTTAGCATAGTGACCTTTCTGCTGACATTTGTTGCAAGTCACCTCTGAGAGTGGACGGTGATAAGGAGCATTGGACTTTGAAGCTTGATTCTGAGACTTGTTCTGATAGCCAGAGTTGGAAGAACCATGGCCACCTTTGTTCTTCTGCTGGTAAGGCTGACGAAACGGAGGAGGAGGAGGCAACCAGAACTTCTGTTGCTTAGCTGCCACAAGTCAGGAAGAAGAAGACTGAACTGCGTCTCTTACTCTCTTCTTAGAAGCCTCACACTTGAGCTGAGCAGCCTCTTGCTTCAGTGCCATGTTATAGAATTGATCAAACTGAGTAGGCTCAACAAGAACGAGAGCTAACTGCAGATCCTCTCTAAGGCCACCTCTGAAGTGATAGATCATGCTCTTTTCATCAGGAACGTCTTGTTTAGCGAAGCGAGCAAGTTTCTGAAACTGGATGTTGTATTGATACACAGACATGTTGCCTTGCTTGAGATTGCGGAACTCCTCACGCTTGCTCTCAACAACACTTTGTGGAATGTGGTGCGCTTTGATGTCCCGACAGAAGTCAGTCCAAGTGATCACACGACCTCCTCTGGAATCTTTGTATTGTTGAAACCAATCGGCAGCCTGGTCCTTGAGCTGAAAAGAAGCGAACTTGACATAGTCCTCAGGCCTGACATTGCTACATTCAAAATGCTTGTTAATGTCCACGAGCCAATCATCGGCATCCGTGGCCTCGGCACAGTAGCTGAAAGACTTGGGCTGATTCGCGAGAAACAGGTTGAGAGTAGCAAAGTGAGGCTGATTGTTGCCTTGACCTTGATTGCCTTGCCCTTGGGTGCGTTCTTGCAAGAGTTGCAGAATCATCTGAGCATTGGCGTTGGTGGCTGCCATGATAGCTTGCCATGCCTCCGGAGGCGGAGGTGGTGGCGGAGGGTTCGCTTGACTCCCTTCATTGCGATCCGGATTCTGACGCGTTGGCGGAGCCATCCTGAAGAGGGTGACATCCGTTAGCATCTTGATAGACAAATAGACAAGTAGAATCAACGGATAGAAATTGCAACATATAGTCTTCACAACAAACATTCGAACGAGGATGAACGAATGAATTCCATAGTAAATCATCACACTTCCATTAAGTTGAGTAGCCACTTGAAAAAGATATGGAATCAACATATGCCTTCGAAGCAACTCGAATACCACAATTCAAAACAAAACAAAGTATTGGCTTGCAGAATAAGCCGGAACAAACATATGATAGATATTTCGTCCGAAGTTTTCGTGGTGGGGCCCACACGGGCTCAATCGTACAGCACCATCATGTACAAGGCTGTGCACATGACATACGAAGCGTCCCCGAGTCGGCATAGCCAAGGCCTCTTTAAGACACTACGAGACCACTGTAAAACCAACCGTGTACAGGCGGACCACTAGACGTCGAACCCCAATCTCATATCATGCGTCTGTCGGAAAGATATCCTAAGGCTACTTGAATTCCCACTTATAAACTCCCGAAACTTTCTGGTTATGCAATCTGGTGTTGGGGATACAGGGGACACAAAATATATCACACAAACTAGCAATCCCTAGATCCAGCTGTATCCATCCGTCAACACATAACCAAGAAACCTTCGGAAATCGTTTACCTCAACCTTCGAAAAGCATCCGTTATACAAGTTATGGCAATACTCCCGAACTCCCGCCCCAGTACTGGGTGGCATCGAGGTGATCTTACCAACAACTGCATAAAAGAGATTTCGATGTCGGCGAAACTCAGGTATTCCAGAACTGCAACGATAAAATTGTGACGACAACACCTCGGAGCTCAACTCCCCAGGACACTGCCACAACCCCTAAATGTCAGGTGGCACCAAGAACAATGTTCTCGTCACAAAACCATCGGAACGATTCCAAGATACCCGCGTGATCCTAAATTTTTTTTTTGTGAAATTTGAGGAGAGAAGAGTCAAAACTTCTACGTCAGGAGACCTCACCAGAGCGACGAAGGGACTGAGGAGTGAAAAGAATCCTACTCTCTGATATATATAATCCTAAGACTCAAAACATTTTTGTTCTAGACTCAACAACGCCAGCGATTTGATCAAGCAGGGGGCTCCTAAGTCGGGGATGGCTCTGATTACCAAATTGTAACGCCCACGATGCGGCTATATCTCCCACGTGTCGAGGCACGACTTAGAGGCATAATCGCATAGTGGTTTTGTCGCAAGAAGGGTCATCTTCACACAATCCCATGTAATGAACAAGAATGGGATAAAGAGTTGGCTTACAATCGCCACTTCACACAATACATAAATATACTTCATACATCATCCAAAATACAAACATATAAACTGACTACGGTCAAGATCCAGATGAAAATAAGACAACTCCAAATGCTAGATCCCCGATCGTCCCAACTGGGGTCCACTACTGATCATCAGGAAAAGACACATAGTAACGACCACGTTCCTCATCGAACTCCCACTTGAGATCGATCCCATCATCTGCACTGGCATCGTCGGCACCTACAACTGTTTTGGTAGAATCTGTGAGTCACGAGGACTCAGCAATCTCACACCCGCGAGATCAAGACTATTTAAGCTTATAGGAGAGGATGGTGTAATGAGGTGGAGCTGCAGCAGCAATAAGCATATATGGTGGCTAACAAACGCAAGAGAGAGCGAGAAGAGAAGCAATGGAACGGTCGTCATCTAGCAATGACCAAGAAGTGATCCTGAACTCCTACTTACGTCATTCATAACTCAAACCGTGTTCACTTCCCGGACTCCAGCGAGAAGAGACCTTCACGGCTACACACGCAGTTGATGTATTTTAACTGGGTCAAATGACAAGTTCTCTACAACCGGACATTCACAAATTCCCATATGCCTCATAACCGCGGGCACGCCTTTCGAAAGATAATACCCTGCAGGGGTGTCCCAACTTAGCCCATCATAAGCTCTCACGGTCAACGCAGGATAAACCTTCTCCCGGAAAAACCCGATCAGTCTCGGAATCCCGGTTTACAAGACATTTCGACAATGGTAAAACAAGACCAGCAAAGCCGCCCGAATGTGCCGACAAATCCCGATAGGAGCTGCACATATCTCGTTCTCTGGCCACACTGGATAAGTCAAGCTACGAGTAAAACCAGACCTCGAGTTTCCCCGAGGTGGCCCCGCAGGCTGCTCGGTTCGGACCAACACTCGAAGGAGCACTGGCCCGGGGGGGTTAAAATAAAGATGACCCTCGGGCTCGTGACAACCCGGGGGAAAAGGCTTAGGTGGCAAATGGTAAAACCAAGGTTGGGCCTTGCTGGAGGAGTTTTATTCAAGGCGAACTGTCAAGGGGGTCCCATAAATCACCCGACCGCGTAAGGAAAGCAAACTCAAGGAACATAACACCGGTATGACAGAAACTAGGGCGGCAAGAGTGGAACAAAACACCAGGCATAAGGCCGAGCCTTCCACCCTTTACCAAAAATATATAGATGCATTAATTAAATGAGAGATATTGTGATATCCCAACATATCCATGTTCCAACATGGAACCAACTCCAACTTCACCTGCAACTAGCAACGCTATAAGAAGGGCTGAGCAAAAGCGGTAACTTAGCCAAACAATGGTTTGCTAGGAAAGGATGGTTAGAGGCTGACATTGCAAAATGGGAGACATGATATAGCAAGTGATAGGTAGCATAGCATGACAATAGAACGGACAACTAGCAAAGCAAAGATAGAAGTGATTTCGAGGCGTGGTCATCTTGCCTGCAAGGTTCTCAGAGTTGTCGAAAGCTTGATCCTCATAAGCGTACTCAATAGGTTCCTCGTTCACGAACTCATTACCCGGCTCTACCCAAGACAAGAACACAAGCAACGGAACCACAATCAATAACGAGAAATGCACAAGCAACATGATGCAAAACATGTATGATATGCGAGATATGATATGCGATGCATATGCGTGCTCCGGAAGGAAAATAATGAACAAGGCAGTAACTTGGCAAACCAAGCATGCCACTGGAAAGGTGAGATGATTTCGGTCGAAATCGATATAAAGATCACCGGAAACGGATGCATGGTTTGCAAATGGCAAGCAAAACAAGAATGACACGAATTTGCGATTAACAACATGATAGCACTTAAAATGCAACAAGCAACAATGCTACGGCACTCCAACATAGCAACAAAGCATATGGCAGTAATCTACAGGAGATGCTTGACAAAAGATGAACACTGAGCTACGGCTAGATCGCAACATATCAAGCTCAAACAAGCATGGCAAAAGTGCAAAAGATAACAGGTTTACAGACTTGGTGAAATTACTATGGCACTCCATAATTGCAAACAAGGCCAGGAATAGATCAATTACAACAATATCTACAAAACATCCTTAGTGAACGTCTCCAAAATATGCATGGATCTCTCTGTAGCATCAAGTTTACATGGCAACAAAATAACAGCAGACAAAGACAGAGAAATCACCAAGTCCCTGAAATCAGAAACATTACGGAGCCTAGTTTGCATGCTTGTGCTAGTCACCACAGAGATCACAAAAATACATGGCATACACCCTTGAAAAGATAGCATGGCATACAACAAAACACATGTAGAGCTCATGCCCATAAGATGCACATTAAATGATACAAAAAATGACAAATCTCCAAGTTCTGCTAAGAACCAGCAGATAACAGCAACTAGCACTCTTGCAACAGAGATTTGGGCATCAAGATGGCCTCTAATGAACATGGTGCAAATGAACAAAATGAATAGCATCACGAGATGAACAATTTGACATATTACACGCGCGAAACGGACCTATATGCAGAGAGTTATGCAATGATGAACAGGGGTATATGCTGTAAAATCCTCAGGACTTAGAGATTTCGGGGGGTAGCGAAAAGTCAACCTTCGGTTACTGTAGCTAGATCTGGATCGGGGATGAGCTCGGGCTCGACGAGGCTTCGGCCGGAGCTCTCGCCGGAGGGAGGAGAGGATGAGGAGGAGGGGCGACGAGGCACGGGAGAGGAGGCCGGCGGCGCGAGCACGGCGGCCGGCGGCGGAGGGCTGCGGCGGCGCGGGAGCCAGAGGGCACGGGCGGTGAGCGGGCTCGCGGGGGCCGGCGCTGTGACACCCAAGTTTCTATTGAATTTTTCAAAAAGATTTTATTTGACTTGAAGGGAGTGATTTAAAAATTTTCTTCAAGAGAACTCTCACTCTCAAATATTTTTCTTTATGGCAAAATTTTTTATTTGAATTCACCCAAGATCCGCCTTTGGTCTTGGAGGTTCTTGCTTTTCATTGGACTCAAGACAAAATGTTTTTCATTTGAGAGAATAACTTTTGAAAACCTTTTCTTGAATTTGCACTATGGCTTTTGGAAAGTACTTTGCCACTTTCAACTATTCCTTCTTGCCATGGCATAAGTGCAAATCCTCTCTCCTAAACACTCCCTCACCTCTGGATCATGATTTACATCAAATCCAGCAAGTTGAACCTCCCCATGTATTTATTTTCCATTCAAATTCTATTCAAATATTTTCTGCCTTCTATTCTACCTCTTGGAGATTTACAAAGGAACTCCATTTTCTGTTTGGACTTTTACCACCAAACTTCTTTCCCCTCCTAGTCCTTTGAACCCTCAACCTAGAACCATGAAGATCCACTGGTCTCCAGTTCAAAATTTTCAAACTACATCAGCTGCAAGTTTGGACCAGATTTGCCAAATTTGGTGAACTTCATTCAAAACTTTCTCCAAAAATTCCAAGTAAATTCATGCAGCCCCTGGGTGCTTTGAGTGATCATCTCACCAAGTTACAGCTCCAGAAGAATTTATCTCTTTACCAAAACCCACTGTCGAACACCTGCAATGCTTGGTCACTGTCAAGATTCAGTAAGTTCAGAGTTCAGTCAAGTGGCTGCTGTCGTTTTCTTCAGAAACGGGCGTCGATCTCGCCAGTACCCTCGCGTCGCCTTGCTCCTCGTCCTCGCCCTCTCGCTCCTGCACCGCACGAGTGCCTGGCATCTTGTGGGCGTCGGCGACGAGCAGCAGAAGGTGCGCCGCCCCGTGACCGACGCCGGCGGCGGCTTTGCGGACGCCAGCGGGAGACACGGCGCCGCCGACTCCACCCAGCGCCGCCCAAACCACCGGAGCCCGCCGCGTGGCCGTCCACTCCCCCGAATGCGCTGCCGCTCTCGTCGTGAACCCCAGGGCGCGGAGCGCGCTCTCTGCCGCCGTTGAGCCCGTGCGGTCACCTCACCGTGGGCAGACGCCATTACGCCAAGACCAACCCCGTTCAGCTGCAAAACGAGTCCCGTAACATCCACTGATGCTGCTCGACCGCTCAAACCCCCTGCCAACCCACTGCTCCGCCGTAATCGCTCGCCGGAGATTCTCCGTTCACGGCCACCCCGTCGATCTGCCTATAAATAGGGGCCCCGAGCTTCAACTCGAGCACCCACCAGCCCTACACTTCCCCTAGAGCACGCCCAGCCACTGGAAGAGCCGCAAGGGGGTCTCCTTCCTCGACTCCGGCCGCCGCGATCCGCCACGGGATCCAGCCCGATTCGCCCCCGTGTGTGCTCCACAGCCCCCATTCTCTTGCAAGTAGCTTCTCCTTGCATCACCCGTTCTGACCCGCGCCTCAATTCGTACTTTGCAGCCCTCCACCGGAGTTCCCCAACCTCACCCGAACTGCCGTCCGCCGGAGATAGTGTCGCCGTCGACGTGGTGCTCCCCGTTGGACGAGTCCACCACCCACCGACGCGGAAGAAGACACTGAAGCTCTTGGTACCCCCCGTTTCTCCTAACTCGCCGTGGTTCGACGCCGGCGTCCATCGCCGTCTTCGGGCGCCGGCGAGCTTTCAAACCTGACATGCGGGCCCCGCGTGTCAGCCTCTGTTTTATTTCCCCGAACCGTTTTCTGTTGGCGCCTTCGGGCAAAATACGTTTTCTCCTTGCGCTTGCGCATTCCTAGCCGAAGCGTTTTCTGTTTTCTCAGTTAAAACCCTGGAACTTTTCTGTTTCATTACAGAAAGGTCCCTGGACAGAAACCTTTATAACTTTTTAATGAAAAGGTATTTTTGAGTGATTCTTTTTCTGTCAATCTCCAAATTTTGTCTAGTTTTTTACGGGATTTATTTGAAAAATATTTGGCAAAGTTTCTGTGCATGTGTTGGTTTTCACGTTAGTACCCCGTTTCGTGATTGCCGTAGGTTCCGGGAGAGGGGACGGAGCCGCGAACTTCGCCGAGCTAGACTCCGACTTCTCCGAACCAGGCAAGCATGTTTGAACATTTGATATGGCAGATGTTTTGCATGTTCATGTGAAAGTTTGTGCGTGGCATGTGAGTGTCGATAAATACCTCGTTGCTTGTAAGGCAACGACCCGGTTGTTCCGAAGTTGCGATGACCTCTGATGAGAGGTGGCCTAATCATGTGGTGACATGAAGGGCAGCAAGGTGGTACTGTTGTAGCATGCCAGCCTTGTGTCATCCGACTCTCTTCGACGTTAACGTGGTTGGAGCCACGTTATCGATCTTTTCCCGCATGTTCCAAAGTTGCGATGACCTCTGATGAGAGGTGGCCTAATCATGTGGTGACATGAAGGGCAGCAAGGTGGTACTGTTGTAGCATGCCAGCCTTGTGTCATCCGACTTTTCCGACGTTAACATGGTTGGAGCCGTGTTATCGTCCCTTCCCCTTTCCGTGCTACCACATGTCTCATTGCCAGGATACGGTTTAGTAAGTTGGTAACCTCTTTCCGTGTACACACCAAACAGAGAGGCCGGGATGATGGTACCTTGGCCCAGGATTAAAGCCAGTCATTCGGTCAGGGGGCATGGGTGTTTCCGGTTGGGACCGAGAGGGGGGGCACCCCCTTATAGCGCGCGTATAGAAATTTGATCCCATGCTACGCGAGGTTGTAGCCTCCCCGACTCAGGGTTTTTCCTGAATGTTGCCGAGGGTAATCCCTGGCTTCGGATGGTTAAATTGGGTGTGTACTGGTTAGACGTGTTCCTTCCAGAACACCGTAGACGGAACTAGTCCCCGTGACTACTGAAATCCGTTGGCTGTGGTTAAGTACAAACTCTGCAGAGTCAATTCCTTCCAAATCATCGTATCCATGATTAGTAATGTAGACTTTACATCCAAATCTATCCGTATGAAAATCTTGCCCCGGTGAACAAGCTCAAGCGGTAAAATCTCAGATTTATTGTTATTCCAGTTGATGGACTAACTTTATTTTGCGTCTCATACTTGTGATAATTTATGTCTCCGAGCTATTGTATTAATGAGTTGTGATATAAGCCCTTTATGAGACGTCGCGCAGACGTCCGACTGTGGCGTGTACTCGTTTCTCACTTTAAATATAAGCCCTTTATGCGATGTCGCTCAGACGTCCGACTGTGGCATGTACTGTCTTTACTTTCTGTTATAAGCCCTTTATGTGATGTCGCTCAGACGTCCGACTGCGGCATGCACTGTCTTTACTTTCTGTTATAAGCCCTTTATGTGGTGTCGCCCCGACGCCCGACTGTGGCATTATTATTCTGCATTTTCCGCTCGAGGAGTCTTTCAGACACTCGTTTGGCACCAGTATTATATTTCCGCATTTTCCGCTCGAGGAGTCTTTCAGACACTCGCTTGGCACCAGTATTACTATTCCGCATTTTCCGCTCGAGGAGTCTTTCAGACACTCGTTTGGCACCAGTATTATATTTCCGCATTTTCCGCTCGAGGAGTCTTTCAGACACTCGTTTGGCACCCGCATTACTATTCTGCAGTTTCCGCTCGAGGCGTCATTCAGACCCTCGCTTGGCACCCAGTATTTATTATCTCTATGTCTGATCGCACTGGTTAACTTATTCATGTGCTTCATGTATGCATTTGTTATACCTTATGTCCGAACTGTCTTGCGAGTACTTTCATAGTACTCACCTGGCTTGTTGATTTGGCCAGATGTTGACGAAGGCGATCTCTTGGATGAAGAGTTTGATAGCGCGTCCGACGCCTAGAGGAGTCCCAGTCAGTCCTGCGCGATCCCGGATATTGGTCACTTGTATCGTTTACGCTTCCGCCACCCGCAATAAGTCTTCTCGAGCCTCACTCCGACGCTCGAAGAGTTGTAGTATTCTGGAATCATGTCACTCGCTTTGCAGTGATATTTCCACCACCGTTATTATCGTGAGTTAGAAGTTTGCCACCCTATCCGCCGTATTGTTTTATCGGCGTGCATGTAATAAATTGTTGGGCAGTCTCTGCCCAACTTTGTATTATATTTAGTACTCCTGGTATTTTTCTTCTGTGACCAATGTATTGTCTATCAGTGAGAAGGAATTCTTCCTCGCTGGTCCGTAACAGGGATTGGTTTCTCAATAATTATTTTATTGAAAAACCGGTCGTGACAAGCTTGGTATCAGAGCCAGGCTGACTGTAGGAAGCCACTAGGTGCGATCGCTAATCGGTTATTAGCGTCTTTAGTGCTTCTTCAGCATTTTGCAATTGTAGCTATTTTCTGTTGGTCATCATAAAATTTATGACATGACTACTCAGAATTTTTGCCTACTTTTGTAGATGGCTGGCAGCAGCTGTGAGAATCGAGTGTTCACCAACGTGCCCGAGGGGTTTGTCAAGCTCCTCGTCACCATCACCAAGCTCGCGATCGGGCCAGCAGCTCGCCCGGAGTTCACCCTCTATCAGCACAAGCTTAGTGACGACGTGTCTATGCACCAGGCTGTGGTGCAATTCAGGGGAGGACGATCTGCTGCTCGCCATTTCCGTTTTACGGGAAGGGCCATGCCTACGGAGAGGCATGCCATGCAGATGGCTGCCCGTGAGGCGATAGCTCGCCTTCGGGACATCCTTCCTACGATGAGGACTCGTCGCTACCGCTACCTCCCATGCCATGTGCCTTACACCAGCCACTATGCGTTCGCCTGCCATCGGGGAGAGCGAGATGAAGCCATCGAGATGGTTGTGGAGTATCTCAAGGCTCTGGAGGAGTCTTTCGACAACCTCGTAGATGATCTTGTGGCTGCCCGCATGGACTTAGTCCGGGGCGGTCCTGCCAGCAGGAAGGAGCTTCTCCACACGGCGCCGCCTCTGACATTCGTCTCGTCTTCAGCCTCGTATGCACCGGCCGTTTTGGCCACTGCTCGCCGTCTGCCTACCACAGAGGAGTTCGATCGAGTCATCGCTCCTACTCCAGTCAGAGCCGCACCGCCTGCCACACGCGCTCTACCGCCAGTCGCCCCCGCACCATCACCGCAGCGCAGCGTCGCACGCCAGGAACCAGCTAGAGAGGAGGAGGTTGATTCTCCTGGACCGCTGAGCCTTGCCATCGGCAAGGGGAAGGAGATCTTCACCATCTCCGACTGAGAGCACCGAGTAGCCGCGTGTTATGCCTGCTTGTATGATGTGTTGTTCTTATCTGTACGCTAGTTTGTATTGGTGTGTTTGCTGCCTTCCGGAGTAGTACGCTAGTTTTTAATAACATGTCAGGATTGTGTACGCGCATCCTGAGTGCTGTATCGTGTGTTTGCTTTTCGCATGAAAGTTTTATGTTAAGCACTTCTTCTCCGTGAAAATCATTTGTGTTTCTTGAAAACCTTGAAGCCTTTTTGATTATTGCCTTTGCAAGGGTTTTCCTCGTGCTACACAGTTTTTTCATGGGTTTTGCAAACGATACCCCAGACTGGAAAAATGTCTCGCCCTTGGACTCGCTCTATGCCCAATCAGCCAGAAGAGGTTTACGGAACACAGTACCTGCCACGGTTTTGTTTGATTCTGGAGCTTCCCATTCGTTCGTTTCGAAGAGTTTTGTCGCAACATGGTTTTCCGATACTCCCCTTGGAAAAATCTATGATCATCAAGTCCCCCGGAAATAAGCAAATTGCTCAGGGTTACTGCCAGGGAGTGGTCATTGAGTTCGAAGGACTACCATTCCACGCGAATCTCATCATGTTGGAAAGTAAAGGACTGGATGTCATTTTAGGAATGGACTGGTTAACCACCAACAAAGGATTTATCGACTGTTTCAATCGGACAGTGATTCTCACTCACCATCACGGCAAGACAATAAGAGTTTCCGCTCAAGAAAGGCCACGATCACAGAAACCAAAACTGAACAAGATGGACATCGCAGAATTAAGAAAAGTGCCAGTGGTATGCGAGTTCCCTGATGTGTTCCCGGAAGAACTACCAGGTATGCCACTAGACCGAGAGATCGAATTCAGCATTGAATTAGCACCTGGCACCGCTCCCATTTATAAGAAGCCGTATAGAATGGTACCCTCAGAATTGGTGGAGTTGAAGAAGCAGATAAAGGAATTATTGGACAAAGGATTTATACGAGCCAGCTCCTCACCATGGGGTTCGCCCGTATTGTTCGCCAAGAAGAAGGATGGGACACTGAGACTATGCATAGACTATCGAGCCCTCAATATGGTCACCATAAAAAACAAATACCCGATGCCACGGATAAATGATTTGTTGACCAGCTCGCACAAGCTAAAGTATTTTCAAAGATTGATTTGAGATCAGGATACCATCAACTCAAGGTACGAACAGAGGATATCCCCAAGACAGCTTTCACTTCCAGATATGGGTTATACGAGTTTACGGTGATGCCGTTTGGACTAACAAACGCCCCCGCATACTTCGTCCACCTCATGAACAAAGTATTCATGAAATTCATGGACAAATTTGTGGTGGTATTCATTGACGATATTCTGGTTTACTCAAGGACACCAGAAGAACATGCTGAGCACCTCAGAATTGTTTTGGGAGAATTGAGGAAACATCAGTTGTACGCCAAATTTAGCAAATGCGAATTTTGGCTAAGACAAGTTGGTTTCTTGGGCCATATTTTGAACCAAGAAGGCGTGGCCGTAGACCCAGAAAAGGTCAAGGCCATACTGGACTGGAAGCCACCCGCCAACGTCACAGATGTGCGGAGTTTCCTAGGAATGGCCGGATATTACAGGAGATTTATTGAAGGATTCTCCACTGTGGCAAAACCTATGACCCAACTGCTCAAGAAGGACAAGAAATTCGTATGGACGGAAGCATGTGAGCAGAGCTTCCAAGAACTCAAGAAGAAGCTAACAACCGCACCAGTCTTAACCGTACCAGACATACACAAGAGTTTTGAAGTATATTGTGACGCGTCCCGAAAAGGTCTCGGATGTGTGCTAATGCAGGATGGCAAAGTTGTCGCATATGCCTCCAGACAACTGCGAAAACATGAGGAAAATTACCCAACACATGACTTGGAACTAGCAGCTGTTATACATGCACTCAAGGAGTGGAGGCACTTTCTGTTGGGAAATCGCTGTGAAATATATACGGACCATAAGAGCCTCAAATATATCTTCACACAGCCAGAGCTGAATTTACGCCAACGACGCTGGTTGGAACTGGTCAAAGACTATGACGTCGGCATTGACTACCACCCAGGAAAAGCAAATGTAGTGGCCGATGCCCTTAGTCGAAACCCCAGCCCGGACAGTGACGGTCAGCAAAACTTGAGGCCTGAGTTTCAGCGAGAGTTCACTCGGCTCAACATGATGTTGGTCTCTGAGGGCACCATATCAAACCTGGAGATACAACCCACCCTAGTGGAACAAATCAAGAAGGCTCAACAGGGACATCCCAGTATCGAAGGCATAAAGAAGAAAATGAACCGTAGTAAGACTTCAGAATTCGTCACGGACAGTGAAGGAACATTATGGTACCGGGACAGACTTTGCGTACCTAACATTGAGGAACTCAAGCAACAGATCTTGACGGAGAGCCACACCGCTCCATACTCGATACATCTTGGAGGAACCAAAATGTACAAGGACATTCAGGAAAGATTTTGGTGGCACGGTATGAAAAGAGATATAGCCACATTCGTTGCTTGTTGCGATTCATGTCAGCGCATCAAGGCCGAGCACCAAAAGCCAGCAGGGCTACTCCAGCCTAACAGGATACCGGAGTGGAAATGGGATGAAATCGGAATGGACTTCATTGTCGGATTACCCCGATCACAGCGTGGAAATGACGCCATCTGGGTCATCACAGACCGACTAACCAAGGTTGCACACTTCATTCCCGTGAAGACTACCTACTCCACACAAAGACTGGCAAAACTCTATCTCTCCCGTATAGTTTGCTTGCACGGAGTCCCAAAGACTATAATATCAGACCGAGGCACCCAATTCGTCTCCAAATTTTGGGATCACCTATAACAAGCTCTGGGCACGCAACTAGCTTTCAGTACAGCATACCATCCTCAGACAGATGGACAAACAGAACGTGTAAACCAAATCCTAGAAGATATGCTAAGAGCCTGTGTACTCACCTATGGATCCAGTTGGGAAGAGAGTTTGCCCTATGCCGAATTTGCGTACAACAACAGTTACCAAACCAGTTTGCAAATGGCACCCTTTGAAGCATTGTACGGACGGAGGTGTCGTACCCCATTGAATTGGTCAGAAACAGGTGACAGCCGTATCTTCGGCCCAGATATGCTTAAGGAGGCCGAGGAAAAAGTTAAACAAATCAGGGATAGACTCAAGACAGCACAGAGCCGACAAAAGAGCTACTATGATCAGAAGCATCGTGAGGTCAGCTTTGAACCTGGTGATTCCGTATACCTCCGAGTATCTCCTATGAGGGGTCTGCAACGGTTCAAAATTAAGGGGAAGCTAGCCCCAAGATTTATTGGACCATTTTGTGTAAAGGCACGAAGAGGCACAGTAGCCTACCAACTAGACGTCCCCAAGGAGCTGTCAGACGTCCATGACGTATTCCACGTCTCGCAGTTGAGGAAATGTGTGAGTAACCCGGAGAAACATGTACCTCATGAGGACATTGATATGCAACCAGATCTCACCTACAGAGAAAGGCCAGTAAAGATTTTAGAAGAGTCTGAACGGAGGACCCGTCAGAAAACGACAAAACTTTTCAGGGTCCAGTGGAGCAACCACACTGAGGATGAAGCCACATGGGAAAGGGAAGATTTCCTCCGAGCAGAGTATCCATATCTATTTGAGGATCAGCAGAAATCTCGAGGACGAGATTTTTCCTAAGGGGGTAGGTGTTGTGACACCCAAGTTTCTATTGAATTTTTCAAAAAGATTTTATTTGACATGAAGGGAGTGATTTAAAAATTTTCTTCAAGAGAACTCTCACTCTCAAATATTTTTCTTTATGGCAAAATTTTTTATTTGAATTCACCCAAGATCCTCCTTTGGTTTGGAGGTTCTTGCTTTTCATTGGACTCAAGACAAAATGTTTTTCATTTGAGAGAATAACTTTTGAAAACCTTTTCTTGAATTTGCACTATGGCTTTTGGAAAGTACTTTGCCACTTTCAACTATTCCTTCTTGCCATGGCATAAGTGCAAATCCTCTCTCCTAAACACTCCTCACCTCTGGATCATGATTTACATCAAATCCAGCAAGTTGAACCTCCCCATGTATTTATTTTCCATTCAAATTCTATTCAAATATTTTCTGCCTTCTATTCTACCTCTTGGAGATTTACAAAGGAACTCCATTTTCTGTTTGGACTTTTACCACCAAACTTCTTTCCCCTCCTAGTCCTTTGAACCCTCAACCTAGAACCATGAAGATCCACTGGTCTCCAGTTCAAAATTTTCAAACTACATCAGCTGCAAGTTTGAACCAGATTTGCCAAATTTGGTGAAATTCATTCAAAACTTTCTCCAAAAATTCCAAGTAAATTCATGCAGCCCCTGGGTGCTTTGAGTGATCATCTCACCAAGTTACAGCTCCAGAAGAATTTATCTCTTTACCAAAACCCACTGTCGAACACCTGCAATGCTTGGTCACTGTCAAGATTCAGTAAGTTCAGAGTTCAGTCAAGTGGCTGCTGTCGTTTTCTTCAGAAACGGGCGTCGATCTCGCCAGTACCCTCGCGTCGCCTTGCTCCTCGTCCTCGCCCTCTCGTTCCTGCACCGCACGAGTGCCTGGCATCTTGCGGGCGTCGGCGACGAGCAGCAGAAGGTGCGCCGCCCCGTGACCGACGCCGGCGGCGTCTTTGCGGACGCCAGCGGAGACACGGCACCGCCGACTCCACCCAGCGCCGCCCAAACCACCGGAGCCCGCCGCGTGGCCGTCCACTCCCCCGAATGCGCTGCCGCTCTCGTCGTGAACCCCAGGGCGCGGAGCGCGCTCTCTGCCGCCGTTGAGCCCGTGCGGTCACCTCACCGTGGGCAGACGCCATTACGCCAAGACCAACCCCGTTCAGCTGCAAAACGAGTCCCGTAACATCCACTGATGCTGCTCGACCGCTCAAACCCCCTGCCAACCCACTGCTCCGCCGTAATCGCTCGCCGGAGATTCTCCGTTCACGGCCACCCCGTCGATCTGCCTATAAATAGGGGCCCCGAGCTTCAACTCGAGCACCCACCAGCCCTACACTTCCCCTAGAGCACGCCCAGCCACTGGAAGAGCCGCAAGGGGGTCTCCTTCCTCGACTCCGGCCGCCGCGATCCGCCACGGGATCCAGCCCGATTCGCCCCCGTGTGTGCTCCACAGCCCCCATTCTCTTGCCAGTAGCTTCTCCTTGCATCACCCGTTCTGACCCGCGCCTCAATTCGTACTTTGCAGCCCTCCACCGGAGTTCCCCAACCTCACCCGAACTGCCGTCCGCCGGAGATAGTGTCGCCGTCGACGTGGTGCTCCCCGTTGGACGAGTCCACCACCCACCGACGCGGAAGAAGACACTGAAGCTCTTGGTACCCCCCGTTTCTCCTAACTCGCCGTGGTTCGACGCCGGCGTCCATCGCCGTCTTCGGGCGCCGGCGAGCTTTCAAACCTGACATGCGGGCCCCGCGTGTCAGCCTCTGTTTTATTTCCCCGAACCGTTTTCTGTTGGCGCCTTCGGGCAAAATACGTTTCCTCCTTGCGCTTGCGCATTCCCAGCCGAAGCGTTTTCTGTTTTCTCAGTTAAAACCCTGGAACTTTTCTGTTTCATTACAGAAAGGTCCCTGGACAGAAACCTTTATAACTTTTTAATGAAAAGGTATTTTTGAGTGATTCTTTTTCTGTCAATCTCCAAATTTTGTCTAGTTTTTTACGGGATTTATTTGAAAAATATTTGGCAAAGTTTCTGTGCATGTGTTGGTTTTCACGTTAGTACCCCGTTTCGTGATTGCCGTAGGTTCTGGGAGAGGGGACGGAGCCGCGAACTTCACCGAGCTAGACTCTGACTTCTCCGAACCAGGCAAGCATGTTTGAACATTTGATATGGCAGATGTTTTGCATGTTCATGTGAAAGTTTGTGCCTGGCATGTGAGTGTCGATAAATACCTCGTTGCTTGTAAGGCAACGACCCGGTTGTTCCGAAGTTGCGATGACCTCTGATGAGAGGTGGCCTAATCATGTGGTGACATGAAGGGCAGCAAGGTGGTACTGTTGTAGCATGCCAGCCTTGTGTCATCCGACTCTCTTCGACGTTAACGTGGTTGGAGCCACGTTATCGATCTTTTCCCGCATGTTCCAAAGTTGCGATGACCTCTGATGAGAGGTGGCCTAATCATGTGGTGACATGAAGGGCAGCAAGGTGGTACTGTTGTAGCATGCCAGCCTTGTGTCATCCGACTTTTCCGACGTTAACATGGTTGGAGCCGTGTTATCGTCCCTTCCCCTTTCCGTGCTACCACATGTCTCATTGCCAGGATACGGTTTAGTAAGTTGGTAACCTCTTTCCGTGTACACACCAAACGGAGAGGCCGGGATGATGGTACCTTGGCCCAGGATTAAAGCCAGTCATTCGGTCAGGGGGCATGGGTGTTTCCGGTTGGGACCGAGAGGGGGGGCGCCCCCTTATAGCGCGCGTATAGAAATTTGATCCCATGCTACGCGAGGTTGTAGCCTCCCCGACTCAGGGTTTTTCCTGAATGTTGCCGAGGGTGATCCCTGGCTTCGGATGGTTAAATTGGGTGTGTACTGGTTAGACGTGTTCCTTCCAGAACACCATAGACGGAACTAGTCCCCGTGACTACTGAAATCCGTTGGCTGTGGTTAAGTACAAACTCTGCAGAGTCAATTCCTTCCAAATCATCGTATCCATGATTAGTAATGTAGACTTTACATCCAAATCTATCCGTATGAAAATCTTGCCCCGGTGAACAAGCTCAAGCGGTAAAATCTCAGATTTATTGTTATTCCAGTTGATGGACTAACTTTATTTTGCGTCTCATACTTGTGATAATTTATGTCTCCGAGCTATTGTATTAATGAGTTGTGATATAAGCCCTTTATGAGACGTCGCGCAGACGTCCGACTGTGGCGTGTACTCGTTTCTCACTTTAAATATAAGCCCTTTATGCGATGTCGCTCAGACGTCCGACTGTGGCATGTACTGTCTTTACTTTCTGTTATAAGCCCTTTATGTGATGTCGCTCAGACGTCCGACTGCGGCATGCACTGTCTTTACTTTCTGTTATAAGCCCTTTATGTGGTGTCGCCCCGACGCCCGACTGTGGCATTATTATTCTGCATTTTCCGCTCGAGGAGTCTTTCAGACACTCGTTTGGCACCAGTATTATATTTCCGCATTTTCCGCTCGAGGAGTCTTTCAGACACTCGCTTGGCACCAGTATTACTATTCCACATTTTCCGCTCGAGGAGTCTTTCAGACACTCGTTTGGCACCAGTATTATATTTCCGTATTTTCCGCTCGAGGAGTCTTTCAGACACTCGTTTGGCACCCGCATTACTATTCTGTAGTTTCCGCTCGAGGCGTCATTCAGACCCTCGCTTTGCACCCAGTATTTATTATCTCTATGTCTGATCGCACTGGTGAACTTATTCATGTGCTTCATGTATGCATTTGTTATACCTTATGTCCGAACTGTCTTGCGAGTACTTTCATAGTACTCACCTGGCTTGTTGATTTGGCCAGATGTTGACGAAGGCGATCTCTTGGATGAAGAGTTTGATAGCGCGTCCGACGCCTAGAGGAGTCCCAGTCAGTCCTGCGCGATCCCGGATATTGGTCACTTGTATCGTTTACGCTTCCGCCACCCGCAATAAGTCTTCTCGAGCCTCACTCCGACGCTCGAAGAGTTGTAGTATTCTGGAATCATGTCACTCGCTTTGCAGTGATATTTCCACCACCGTTATTATCGTGAGTTAGAAGTTTGCCACCCTATCCGCCGTATTGTTTTATCGGCGTGCATGTAATAAATTGTTGGGCAGTCTCTGCCCAACTTTGTATTATATTTAGTACTCCTGGTATTTTTCTTCTGTGACCAATGTATTGTCTATCAGTGAGAAGGAATTCTTCCTCGCTGGTCCGTAACAGGGATTGGTTTCTTAATAATTATTTTACTGAAAAACCGGTCGTGACAGGCGCTGGGCCCGCGGGCTTCGGCGGCGGCGGCGTACAGCTGCTGACGTGGCAGCGACGGTGGAAGTGGACGCGTCCGGCTCCGCCTGGACGTGTCCGGCGGCGGAAGGGAGCGGGTCTAGGGTTTAGTCTGCGTTCGTTTTTGGGAGGGCTCACATATAAATAGGTAGAGGGAGCTAGGAGGCTCCAAATGAGGTGCGGTTTTCGCCAATACGATCGTGATCGAACGACCTAGAGCATGGAAGAGAGTTTGGTGGGTTTTGGGCTGGTTTAGAGAGGGGTTTTGCTGCAACACACAAATGGACTTTGCGGATGCCCGGTTAACCGTTGGAGTACCAAACGACCTCCAAATGGAACGAAACTTGACCGGTGGTCTCCCGGTGGTATACTAGGGCCACTTGACAAGCCTCGGTCCATTCCGAGAATGTTTGACACCCGCTCACGAAAGAAAACAAGAGGGGTGCACCGGAGGAGATGGGAGCGCCGGATTGCAAAACGGACAACGGGGAAAATGCTCGGATGCATGAGACGAACACGTATGCAAATGCAATGCACATGATGACATTATATGAAAAGCATGACATGAACAAAATGCAAAACGAAAGACAAAACCCGAACACGGAGGGAATATCATAACGCATAGCCGAAAATGGCAAGAGTCGGAGTTACAAATATGGAAAGTTGCATGCGGGGTGTTACAACAAGTTGAAGGATCTATGACAATATGACTTCTATGTGAATATGAACAAACATAAATCATTACGTTGTCTTCCTTGTCCAATGTCAACAATTTTGGCATATAATATTTTGATGGGGGCTCACAATCACAAAAGATTTCCAGGATAGTGTATTTGCATGTGAAAGTTCTCTTCCTTATACTAATCATTCGTGAATTGCTTGTATGACCAATATTGTGATTGTCAAGCCTCAAATGATTTCAGTTTCTAAACCCAATGTGTAGCTACCACTAGGCATGATATGATTTCAACTTCATGACATTAAATTTATTCAACAATTTACTCATAGGATATAAGTGAAGCACAAGATTAAATGACAAGCTACTCCAAAAGATGTAAGTGAAGATCATAAGCACAATATTTCTTTCTCTCAAATTAATTTAAGTGAAGCAAAAGAGAATTTCTTCAAAAATACTAAAGCACACCGTGCTCAAAAAGATATAAGTGAAGCACTAGAGCAATTCCATAGAAAAGAGCTTCGTTGACCGGATGTGAATGCCGCTTACCTAGCCTCTCTAGCAACTTTTTGAGGACTCTATTTTATTTAAAAACTTTCAGATCTAAGTATTTTATTAAAATATCAAGCAAAAAAAAGACCTTTCAAGGATAGCACAACTCATGTGAAGAAGCAAAAAACTTAGGCTCAATCGGTACTAACCGATAATTGTTGATGAAGAAAGGTGGGATGCCTACTGGGGCATCCCCAAGCTTAGATGCTTGAGACTTCTTGAAATATTATCTTGGGATGCCTTGGGCATCCCCAAGCTTGAGCTTTTGTGTCTCCTTAATTCCTCTCATATCACGGTTTCCCTAAATCTCAAAAACTTCGTCCACACAAAACTCAACAAGAACTCGTGAGATAAGTTGGGATAAACCAATGCAAAAACCTTATCATTCTGTACTGTAGCAAATCACTAAAACTATTATTTGACATAGCATACTAATTTCCTCTGCATATTTAATACTCCTATCCTCAAATAGAATCATTAAGCAAGCAAACATATGCAAACAATGCAACCATAACAGCAATCTGCCAAAACAGTAAAGTCTGTAAAGAATGCAAGATTCATCATACTTCCCTAACTCCAAAAATTATTAAAAAATTTCCACACTATAGAAAATTTATCAGAGCTTAATATAAAGTTGCAACATTTTATAACATTCTGACTTTGCTAAGGAATTTTTGCAACAGCGGTAAACTTTCTATTTTGAAACAGCAACAAGTATACTTGCAAAATAAGCATGGTGAAGGCCATCCTTGACATTTTTATTGAAATAAAAGATGCAAAACATTATTCTAAATAACAGCAAGCAAATCCTAACAAAATAAAATGACGCTCCAAGTAGAACTCATATCATGTGACGAATGAAAACATAGCTCCAAGTGAGGTTACCGATAATGTTGGATCTTCCTTGAATATTACCTTGGGGTGCCTTGGGCATCCCCAAGCTTAGGGTCTTGTCACTCCTAATTATCCTCATATCGACATCTTACCCAAAACTTGAAAACTTCAATCACACAAAACTTAACAGAACTTTGTGAGATAGGTTAGTATGATAAAGAGCAAACCGTTTCACTTTGGTACTGTCAGAGACAAGATTAATAATTTTTTCCACACAATGCCTACTGTAGAATATAATTTCCACAATTTATATTGAGCAATATAAGCCATAGAAACTAGAAAACAAGCAAACTATGCATTGAAAACATAATATGTCAAAAACAGAACTGGCTGTAGTAATCTGTACTCAAACCATACTTCTTCTACTCCAAAAATTATGAAACAATTAGGACCACGTGAGCAATTTGTATATTAAACTTCTGCAAAAATAATCAACTCAAAAGCACTCTTCTGTTAAAAATATGAATTATTTTCGTGAGCGCAAAAGTTTCTATTTTTTCAGCAAGATCAAATCAACTATCACCCAACATGATCCCAAAGGCTTTACTTGGCACTTTATTGAAACAAAATCAATAAAAATGATCAATGCAGTAGCATAATCATTTGAACACACAAAAACAGTAGGTAAAAGTGTTGGGTTGTCTCCCAACAAGCGCTTTTCTTTAATGCCTTTTAGCTAGGCATGATAATTTCAATGATGCTCGCATAAAAGATAAGAATTGAAACATAAACAGAGCATCATGGAGCATGTGACTAGCACATGTAAGTCTAACCCACTTGTCGGGGGAAACGACACCTATGGGATCATGAAGAATCCCTTTTCCTATGGTTGGCGGGCGCGGGGCTGTGAAAAGAGCGGGATTAGAAGATCAACGCAGGGGGGTTATCCAGGTTCGGGCCGCAAGTGATGCGTAATACCCTACTCCTGCTGGTTTACGTTTATTTGGTGTTCTTGGACTAGCTACAAAAGCGTGCAGGGTCCAAAAAGTCCGAATCCTCTCTCAGTACGCCGCGGGCCTCCTTTTATAGACAAAGGGGCTGCCACAGTGGCACACAGGAGGTGGAAAGTTGTACAGTGGTCGAGTCTATCTCCTGGCACCGTAGGACAAACGCATTTAATGCGCTGCCGACGTGCCCTTCTTGCTTTATCGGGGACGGCAAGGAAGCTCGTCCCAGCTGTCGCCGCCTCGCCCGGCTTCGACGCACGTCCGAGCTGACGAGGCGTGTAGTGCAACGTTGGCTGGTTGTTGGGTTGGCGCGGTGGCAGAGTCTTCACGAAGATCTGCATGCCACCACGCAGGTGCTTGCTGAGTTGGCCTGGAAGCTGCACGTCGCCATGCAGGTTCCTCCCTTGTTGGCGGGCTGCTGCTGTGTTGGAACGGCGGTGGAGGTTTGGCAGGTGCCGGCTGGGCTGCGGCCCCGCGGATGTCTTCGGCAAGAGTCTTGCCGAGGCCCTGGCAAGGATCTTGCCGCGTCATCGTGGTCGTCCCGGCAAGGGTCTTGCTGGGGGTCTCGTGGGTATCTTCGACAAGGATCTTGCCGAGGATCGTCGCCTTTCTGGTTATCATCTAGTCTTGTATGCTTCTGGTCTTCACAAAGATCTGCATGTCACCATGGAGGTGCCTCCCGAACCTTGGTTCCAATGTGGTTGATGGTGTTGGAACTCTTGGGCTCAAGGGTGGCAGCTCTGCTAGTGTTGGGCAAGTCGCCCCGGCAAGGTTCTTGCTGGGGCTGTGGAGGCCGCCCCGGCAAGGGCCTTGCCACGGAGGGCTCACCTCACCCTTCTGCTCTTCATGCTTCTGTCTTGGTGTTGCTCTGTCCGTCTTGTGTCTTTGCTCCCACTGCCCCGCCAAGCGTGGCCATCGGCTCGTGGCTGCAACTGCCCGCGCACAAGTAAAGGGGTACAAATAGGACCCCTACTTTTGTACACCGATAGGAGCCCCCGGGCCTGGGCCACGTATAAGTGCGGAGCGTTATTGGGTCAGGCCCAGAATGATGCGCGGGCGCGCGGGCGGCGGAGTTTACCGCAGTAACTTCTTTGCTCGCTGCGCTTCCCCGCGACCCGTGTTGAATGCGCGACGTGGAGGGTCGTGCGTGACGTGGGGGTCATGCGTGGGGCGGTTCCTGCATGCATGTGTCACGTGGTGGTAAATGGTAAAGAGGCGGCCCGCGCCTTCCCCATAAAAAGGAAAAACCGCAGGCACGCTCCTCATTTACCCTCTACGCCTCTTCCAGTCTCGGAACCACCGTTCCCCTCTTCTTTCTCAGGCGAAAGATTTGAAGCTCCCACCTCCGCTTGCTGCTACTGCGCTCCCATTGCTCTTGATCCTTTGCCCTCTCCCAGCCGCCATGGCACCCAAAACCAGCAAGGGCAAGGGAGCGGCCAAGGACGCCGGGGAGAAGGAGGCGCCGGAGAGCGAGTTGGCGGTGCGGCGGACGCAGCTTGCCTACTTCCCTTCGACGGTCGATGCGATCCACCACAAGAACTTCTTCTTGCCCCTATGGGGGAGGAAGACGACGGGGCACCGTGCCACGCGCGTCGTCCCCGCCGATTTTGCCAAGGCCGGCCCAAATCGGTACCCCTTCTTCATCGATTTCTTCTCTTGCGGGCTCTGCCCCCCTTTCTCTCACTTCTTCAATGACGTCATGCACACCTAGGGCTTCCATCTTCTGGATCTCACGTCGAATGCCGTGGTGTGCATGGCTTTCTTTGCCCATCTCTGCGAGGGCTTTGCTCGGGTGCTCCCTAGCACGACACTCTTCCGCCACTACTTCTCCCCTCGCCTCCAGCTAGGGGGTGCCATCTCTGGCTGCATCACCTGGGTTCCAAGGACCCAGGAAAAGGGCACGTATCCGGAGGGTGCCCAGAAGGAGAGGTGGGAGGAGTGGCGGAGACGGTGGTGCTGGATCGAGGAGATGGATCCGCAGGAGTTCTGTCGGGTTCGTCAGAGCCCGCCGACCCGCCGCAGGGACTAGAGCGACCTTGACGCCAACGACGAGAAGCTCACGGTCGCCACCACCAGGATTCATCGCCTCACCATGGCCGGGCTCACCCTCGAGATGATCGGGTCCGACTTCATCCGGCGACGGATCGCCCCGCTACACAACAAGAGGAGGCCGGCCTAGGATTTCAGGAACGCGACCGGCGTCATGAGGCTCTGCCCTGGCCTGAAGCACAATTTCACGGTGATGGGGCACGCCCACTTCTGCCAAAGGTTCTTTCAGCTTGACGTGGATGGCGATGGCAGGGCTGAGAGGACCGGCAGGGCCGCGAAGGCCGGCAAGGCCGTCAAGGGGCCCCTGTTTGGGTTGCCTGTGGGAGTGGTCCCGCTGAGCAACAACTCTCGCCAGTCTGCCATCATCGCCATGATGCCGGACTTCAACGCGCATGGCCTTGACCCGGCCTGGGCCGAGCCGCCAGCGGAGAAGCTGCAGGAGTTCTTCGATACTTTGTCGGAGGCTTATGTCCACGACGAGCCGCTGCTCATTCAAGACACCACCAAGGCAGAGCTGGACTACAACGCCGCCAGGGCGGCGGAGGCGGCGCTCGCCAGGAAGGCCGGCAGCGCTGGCGGCGTGGAGGATAAGGCCGACGCGGCCGCGGAGGAGAAGGAGCTCGCCCAGTGGGCGGAGTCTGCCGGGGAGGACATCGGCAGCGGCACCGGGGACCCCTTGTTGAAGACACGGGCGACGAGTCGTCCGAAGAGGAGGCCGAGGCGAATGCCCCCCCGGCCGCGGGGAGGCAGCGCATCCTGCGGCGGGCCAACTCTGGCGAGCCGGTCCGACCTGGCAGGACCATGCAGCGGCAACCGGCCCAGGAGCAGCTCGTGCGCCAGACGAGGGCGATGAAGGCCGCGGCAGCGAAGAAGGTGGTGAAGGCCTCGGTGGTGAAGAAGACATCAACTGCTCAAAATAATATAGATGCACCTAGTCCTTCTAAAAGGAAGAAAAAGAAAAATGAAAGGACTTTGCATGCTTCTAGTGAACCTATTGCTGAACCACCTGAGAATCCCAATGATACTTCTATTTCTGATGCTGAAACACAATCTGGTAATGAACATGAACATAGTGATAATGTTAATGATGATGTTCATGTTGATGCTCAACCTAGCAATGACAATGATGTAGAAATTGAACCTGCTGTTAATCTTGATAACCCACAATCAAAGAATCAACGTTATGATAAGAGAGACTTTGTTGCTAAGAAGCACGGTAAAGAAAGAGAACCATGGCTTCAGAAACCCATGCCTCTTCCTCCCAAACCAAGAAAAAGGATGATGAGGATTTTGAGCGCTTTGCTGAAATGATTAGACCTATCTTTTTGCGTATGCGTTTGACTGATATGCTCAAAATGAATCCTTATGCTAAGTATATGAAAGAAATTGTTACTAATAAAAGAAAGATATCGGAAGCTGAAATTTCCACCATGCTTGCTAATTACACTTTTAAGGGTGGAATACCAAAGAAACTAGGAGATCCAGGAGTACCCACTATACCATGCTCCATTAAAAGAAATTATGTTAAAACTGCTTTATGTGATCTTGGAGCCGGTGTTAGTGTTATACCTCTCTCTTTATATCGTAGACTTGATTTGAATAAGTTGGCACCTACTGAAACATCTTTGCAAATGGCTGATAAATCAACTGCTATACCTGTCGGTATTTGTGAGGATGTGCCTGTTGTGGTTGCAAATGTTACTATTTTAACGGACTTTTTTATTCTTGGTATTCCCGAGGATGATAGTATCTCTATTATTCTTGGAAGACCTTTTTTGAATACTGCAGGGGCTGTTATTGATTGCAACAAAGGCAATGTCACTTTTCATGTTAATGGTAATGAGCATACGGTACACTTTCTGAGGAAACAACCTCAAGTTCATAGTATCAATTCTATTGGAAAATTTTCATCGATTATTTTTGGAGGTTTTGAATTTCCTCTACCTACTATCAAGAAGAAATATGATATTCTTATTATTGGGGATGTGCATATCCCCGTTGAGGTAACATAGTGTTATTAGAAATTTCTCCGGTTCCATGTTATTTGGAATGAGTTTGTTAACAAGGCTTGATCAACCTTGTTAGTGGATTCCTTTTGATGAGCATGAGATGGATGGAACTAGAAGGCACAACCTTCTGTACCCTCCTTTTACCTTCTGTTATTTAGTTGAAATAAAGCAAACATAGTATTTTCCTGTCTGTTTTCTGAATTATCCGTGCAATATAAAAATACCCCGAAAATAAAAGTTCTCCAAATGCCCTGCCAATTTAATATGATTTTTTCTGGAATATTTGAGAATATCTGGCACTGAGAACACAGTAGGGGGAGCAAGCACCTGGCCACGAGGGTCCAGGGCGCGCCCCCTGCCTCGTGGACCCACGGTGGCTCTCCTCCACTTATTTCTGCACCCACACACTTCTTCTTCCTCCCAAAAAAATCACCATCCAGCTCAAGCACGAGTTCTAGCTCATTTTGCTGCGATTTTCGATCTCCTTGTTCAGAGCACCTCTCACAAAACTGCTTTGGGAGATTGTTCCTTAGTATGTGACTCCTCCATTGGTCCAATTAGTTTTTGTTCTAGTGCTTTATTCATTGCAAATTTGTGCTGCCTAGGTGACCATGTTCTTGAGCTTGCATGTCAAATTTATATGGTTCCAAGTAGTTCTAATGCATGATATAGTCTCTAGGCACTTGTGGGAGTTGTTTCTACCAATTTTGTTGAGTTTGGTTCACTTTTATTTGAAGTTACTAAAAATTTCAGAATTCTCTAGAAAATAATGAAGAGATTTTTGAGGGGCTCATCGAGCCAAAACGTGAAGGAAAAGCAAAGTGAGGAAGCAGAGAGGCCCAAATATAATTTGCCTCGCACCGTGGAGGTTCGGCCGTGTGAATGGCCTTCCGATGATTTCTTGAGAGCAGCCGGGATTTATGATGATTTTTATGAATTGGCTGAGAATGCAGGCCTCACCGACTTCCTCCGCGACCAACGTGAACAATATCTCTTAGTCACCAATACTTTTGTGCAAAACTTCTACTATTATCCTAAGGAATAACCTCCTTCAGTAGAGTTTCATTTATATGATGTGGTCAAGAAGATGCCACTAGATGAATTTTGCAAGGTTTGCAAAATAACTTTCGAGGGTAGTTTAGAGGAACCACATCGTAAAGATGTGGACGGGTTTATTGACACTATTACTGTAGGGGAAACTAGGAAGGTTTTCGATGCAAGAATCACTAGCATACATTTTCCTGTTTTACGCTACTTTGCCATATTTGCTAGTCGTTGCTTAATTGGTCGCGGAAACTGTGGAAACCTTAGTGTTCCTGATATTATTATTTTGTTCCATGGTTTATTTTGTGATGACTCTGTTAGTATGGGCGGTATTATTGCTAAACGGTTAAGTCTGAACCGTACAAAGGGCCCCATCTTTGGAGGTATTTACGCTTCACGCCTTGCTGCACACTATAACATACCTATTAGGCACTATGAAAAAGAAGAAAAATTGTTGCGCACTGTTTATTTAGATTATAAGAGTATGGTAGCGCATGACTTTATTGTTAAGAATAGGGAAGGGGCGCTTAAATACAAATTGTTCTTTGATAAACATCACCCTGAGACTATTACCTTGCCTGCTCCTTCCTTGTTTGATTTATCTGCAGGTCCGTATCTCGTTCCGCTGGCAGCCATTCACGCCTACCAGAACCCTACATCAGCCACAGAGCCGGAGCCGGAACCATAATTTGAACCTCCACGACAGTCTAATTACCAGTGGGATCCGGAGATGATTGCCAACCAGTGGCAATCAGAGTCTTCTTCATCTCTGTACGACCCCGACTATAACTATGGATATCCGCCAGGCCATCCGTGGCAATAAACCAACTTAGGCCAAAAGCCTAAGCTTGGGGGAGTATGTATTTCTCACCGACATTACATTCATGTTCACACACTCATTGCTAGATGTCGGTGCTCATACTTTTTCACGGTAATATCCATGCTAGTTTATTTTCTTTTTACGCTTTTTTCTTGTGTGTTTAATAAACCTTAAGAAAAACCAAAAAAATTATGTAGCTTTTAGCTAGTTTACTTTCTTGCTGTAGTAATAATAATTAAAAAGAAAACCCAAAAAGATTTCCTGTTCTTCTTTTGCTTGTTGGGAGCTTTCCCGTGTAAATAGTTTTATTTCTTTGGGGGTTGATAGGAGAAGACCATAATGAAATTGTTGAAGTGGCTCTTATATGCATTATTGTTGATTTAACCAAGAGCCCATATTGCCTTGTCTTCTCCTATTTATTGAATGCTTGCAGATTCCAGCTTAGTCCAATGCACGTGTACTCTTATTATTATTCACAACGTTCGGTCGTGCAAGTGAAAGGCAATTATGATGATATATGCTGGACTGATTGAGATGAGAGAAGCTGGTATGAACTCGACCTCTCTTGTTTTTGTAAATATGACTAGTTCATCGTTCCTAATTCAGCCTATTATGAATAAACATGTTTGCAATGACAATTAGAGATTATAGTTGCTCGTGCCATGCTTAATTAGCTAGGAGTTTATAATGGTCTATCTTGCGTGCCAACATGCTATTAAAATGGTTGTGATGTGGTATAGTGGGGTGGTATCCTCCTTTGAATGATTCAAGTGACTTGACTTGGCACATGTTCACGCATGTAGTTGAAACAAATCAACATAGCCTTCACGATATTTATGTTCATGGTGGATTATATCCTACTCATGCTTGTACTCAATGTTTATTAATTTTAATGCATGTTCACGACTGTTGTCGCTCTCTAGTTGGTCGCTTCCCAGTCTTTTGCTAGCCTTCACTTGTACTAAGCGGGAATACTGCTTGTGCATCAAACCCCTTAAACCCCAAAGTTATGCCATATGAGTCCACTATACCTTCCTATATGCGGTATCTACCTGCCGTTCCAAGTAAATTTGTATGTGCCAAACTCTAAACCTTCAAATGAAATTCTGTTTTGTATGCTTGAATAGCTCATGTATCAACTAGGGTTGTCCTTATCTTCCATGTTAGGCAGGTTATTCTCAAGAGGAGTGGACTCCGCTCCTCACTCACGAGAAAATGGCTGGTCACCGGGATGCCCAATCACATGCTTTATGCAAACTAAATCAAAATAATTGCAAACAAAACTCCCCCTGGGACTGTTGTTAGTTGGAGGCACTCGTTGTTTCGAGCAAGCCATGGATTGATGCTAGTTGGTGGAGGGGGAGTATAAACTTTACCATTCTGTTTGGGAACCGCCTATAATGTGTGTAGCATGGAAGATATCGCCATCTCTTGGTTGTTATGTTGACAATGAAAGTATGCCGCTCAAAATATTATTTATCTCTACTTTAAAATCGAGCTCTGGCACCTCTACAAATCCCTGCTTCCCTCTGCAAAGGTCCTATCTATTTACTTTTATGTTGAGTCATCACCCTCTTATTAAAAGCACTAGCTGGAGAGCGCTGCTGTCATTTGCATTCATTACTATTAATTTATATTGGGTATGACTATGACTGGATCTCTTTTACCATGAATTACAATGTCTAGTCAGTCCTTGATCTTTAAAGGTGCTCTGCATTTATGTTTTGCGGTCTCAGAAAGGGCTAGCAAGATACCATCTTGTTATATCATATCATGATTGTTTTGAGAAAGTGTTGTCATCCGAGATTTATTATTATTGCTCGCTAGTTGATTATGCCATTGACATGAGTAAACATGAGACCTAAATGTTATCGTGAATATGGTTAGTTATAATCTTTGCTGAAAACTTGAATGCTGGCTTTACATATTTACAACAACAAGAGCAAACAGAGTTTGTTAAAGTTTTTCTTTATCACTGTCAGTTTATCAACTGAATTGCTTGAGGACAAGCAAAGGTTTAAGCTTCGGGGAGTTGATATGTCTCCGTCGTATCTACTGTTCCAAACACTTTTGCCCTTGTTTTGTACTCTAACTTGCATGATTTGAATGGAACTAACCCGGACTGACGCTGTTTTCAGCAGAATTGCCATAGTGTTATTTATGTGCACAAACAAAAGTTCTCGGAATGACCTGAAACTCCACGGAACTTATTTTTAGAAAATATTAAAAATACTGGAAGAAGAATCCACGTCAGGGGGCCTGCACCTGTCCACGAGGGTGGGGGCGTCGCCCCCTGCCTCGTGGGCCCCCTGTTGCTCCACCGACCTCAACTCCAACTCCATATATTCGTGTTCGGGGAGAAAAAAATCAGAGAGAAGGATTCACCATGTTTTACGATACGGAGTCGCCGCCAAGCCCTAAAACCTCTCGGGAGGGCTGATCTGGAATCTGTCCGGGGCTCCGGAGAGGGGAATCCGTCGCCGTCGTCATCATCAACCATCCTCCATCACCAATTTCATGATGATCACCGTCGTGCGTGAGTAATTCCATCGTAGGCTTGCTGGACGGTGATGGGTTGGATGAGATTTATCATGTAATCGAGTTAGTTTTGTTAGGGTTTGATCCCTAGTATCCACTATGTTCTGAGATTGATGTTGCTATGACTTTGCTATGCTTAATGCTTGTCACTAGGGTCCGAGTGCCATGATTTTAGATCTGAACCTATTATGTTTTCATGAATATATGTGAGTTCTTGATCCTATCTTGCAAGTCTATAGTCACCTACTATGTGTTATGATCCGGCAACCCCGAAGTGACAATAATCGGGACCACTCCCGGTGATGACCATAGTTTGAGGAGTTCATGTATTCACTATGTGTTAATGCTTTGGTCCGGTACTCTATTAAAAGGAGGCCTTAATATCCCTTAGTTTCCATTAGGACCCCGCTGCCACGGGAGGGTAGGACAAAAGATGTCATGCAAGTTCTTTTCCATAAGCACATATGACTATATTCGGAATACATGCCTACATTACATTGATGAATTGGAGCTAGTTCTGTGTCACCCTATGTTATGACTGTTACATGATGAACCGCATCCGGCGTAATTCTCCATCACCGTTCCAATGCCTACGAGCTTTTCACATATTGTTCTCCGCTTATTTACTTTTCCGTTGCTACTGTTACAATCACTACAAAACCCAAAAATATTACTTTTTCTACCGTTACCGTTACTTCCATATTACTTTGCTACTAAATACTTTGCTGCAGATACTAATTTATCGAGGTGTGGTTGAATTGATAACTCAACTGCTAATACTTGAGAATATTCTTTGGCTCCCCTTGTGTCGAATCGATAAATTTGGGTTGAATACTCTACCCTCGAAAACTGTTGCGATCCCCTATACTTGTGGGTTATCACAAAGCAATACGACAATGAATGCTCAAGTCATGTATATGATGATGATGGAAGTTGCATGACAATATTTCTCAGTATGGCTATGGAAATGCCATGATAGGTAGGTATGATGGTTGTTTTGAGGAAGATATAAGGAGGCTTATGTGTGATAGAGCGTATCATATCACGGGGCTTGGATGCACCGGCAAAGTTTGCACCGACTCTCGAGGTGAGAAAGGGCAATGCACGGTACCGAAGAGGCTAGCAACGATGGAAGGGTGACAGTGCGTATAATCCATGGAGTCAACATTAGTCATAAAGAACTCACATACTTATTGTAAAAGTTTATTAGCCATCGAAACAAAGTACTAATACGCATGCTCCTAGGGGGATATATTGATAGGAAAGACCATCACTCATCCCCGATCGCCACTCATAAGGAAGGCAATAAAAAATAAATCATGCTCCGACTTCATCACATAACGGTTCAGCATACGTGCATGCTTCGGGAATCACAAACCTTAACGAAAGTATTTCTACCATTCCACAACTACTCACTAGCATGACTTTAGTATCACCATCTTTATACCGCAAAACTATTGCAAGGAATCAAACATATCATATTCAGTGATATACAAGTTTTATGTAGGATTTTATGACTAACCATGTGAATGACCAATTCCTGTTAACTCTCTAAATAGATATAAGTGACGCATGAGAGTTTAATTCTTTCTACAAAAGATATGCCCACGCTCTAACAAATATAAGTGAAGCAAAAGAGCATTCTACAAACTTCAAATCATATAAGCGAAGCACATGAAGGATTCTATAAACCCATACTCAAAAGATATAAGTGAAGTGCAAAGAGCATTCTATAAATCAACCAAGGACTATCTCATACCAGCATGGTGCATAAAATAAAAGGAAAAATAAACAGAAATGACGCTCCAAGATTTACGCATATCATGTGATGAATAAAAATATAGCTCCAAGTAAAATTACCGATGATTGTTGGAAGAAAGAGGGGATGCCTTCCGGGGCATCCCCAAGCTTAGTAGCTTGGGAGTCCTTGAATATTACATTGGGATGCCTTGGGCATCCCCAAGCTTAGGTTCTTGCCACTCCTTATTCCTTCATTCATCGTGATCTCACACAAAACTTGAAAATTTCAACCACACAAAACTTAACAAAACCCTCATGAGATCTGTTAGTATAATAAAACAAATCACCACTTTAATTATTGTTGCAAACCCATTCATATTTTATTTTTGCATTGTAGCTACTGTATTATAACTTCTCCATGGCTTATACCACCGATAAAATCGATAATTTCATCAAAACTAGCAAAAAAAATGCATCTAAAACAGAATCCGTCTTAAACAGGACAGTCTATAGTAATCTGAACATTCACCATACTTCTGTAACTCTAAAAATTCTAGAAAATTAGGAAAAAATAGACAATCTGTATATCAGTACTATGTAAAAAATTCAGAATTTTATCACGTTTCGGTGAATTTAAACAATTATGTTTCTTGGAACAAAAGTTTCTGTTTTTGCAGCGCACATACCAAACAAGCAATCTAATCATCCTAAAGGTAAATCTTGGCACATTATTTTTATAATACAATGGATTTGTACAAGGGGGTAATTATTTTTGTTGAAATTTTTCTGTAATTCAAGATTTGCAAAGTTTCCATGGGCATGAACAAAGTTCAAGGAGCTCCCCCACTTCAACGGTGCTCGTCCTTCTTACTTTCACTTTTCTTTTTGAAAACTTTTAGGTCCCCCTCTATATTTTTTGTTTTTAAACTTTTCAAAAGCACACAATAGAAGTAAATGACTCTCTAAAACTTCCGGTTTGTCTCCCTGGCAGCGCTTTCTTTAAAGCCATTAAGCTAGGCATAAAGTGCTCAAGTAATGGATCCACCCGGATCCCATGGTATATCAAAGCCAATTTTAATTAACAATGATTTGTAATTTAGTACTGAGCACAAAGTAACATATATCATGCAATGATGAAGTCTAACTCTCTTCCTATGCATCGGCACGTCATAAAAGAACAATTCATGCACATCAAGTAAAGGCCAATACATAGCATAAGTAATTTCTTGCAATTTTATCTTATTGGAAACATAGAGAGGTGGAGCTGTAGTTCCTCTCTCATAATAATTGCAAGTAGGAGCAGCAAGCACATGCATATTATACTCATCAAAATCATCATGTATAACGGTAAAACGCAACCCATCAATATAATCCTTAATAAGCGCAAACTTCTCCGATATAGTGTAGTTGGGAGAATTCAAAAGGATAATAGGACTATCATGCGTGGTGCAATAGCAACAATTTCATTCTTAACATAAGGAACTATAGCAAGTTCATCTCCATAAGCATAATTCAAATTGGCATCATGGCCACAAGCATAGCAAGCATCAACTTCATCAAAAATGGATATTTCAAACGAATACAAGGGATCATAGCATTCATCCTTCGGTAAGCACGAAGGGAAATTAAACAATATATGAGTTGAAGAGTTACTCTCATTAGAAGGTGGGCATGGGTAGCTAATCCGCTCTTCCTCCTTTTGTTCTTCGCTCTCCTCATCATCTTTTTCATCCAATGAGCTCACAATTTCAGCAATTTCTTCTTCCATAGATTACTGCAAAATATTATTCTCTTCTTGGACAGTGGAGACTTTCTCAATAAATGCATCAATATCGGCATTGTATTCATATTTCTCATAGCAAAATTTGCAGGCCTATAAACATCATCATCAAAAGCTTCATACTTTTCAAACAAAGATTCAATTTCATAAGCAACCTTAAAAGCAATGAATTCTTCTATTCGTTCCACACCATAGTAATCATGTCTACCATTAGCATAAGAAGCCAAGGTTTCATTATCGTTAAATTTGCATGAAAAGGGAAGGTGTGGAGCCTTCATACTAGAGCAACAACTATAATCATATCTCAAGCATAAATTCCGAGCATACCAATGTAACATATGAATTTGATCCAATAATAGTTTCCTTTTTTGAGTCAAGCGATAATCCCTAAAGTATTCATGTTGGTCCAACGTGTCTCCCATTATCAAGTTGAATGGGGTTTTCTCAGTATTATCAAAGTAGTGATCAATATTTTTCACATAACGAGCATCGAGGGTTTTAGGAGGTTCCCCAACACCATGAGTAGCAAGTACACCTAATTTCTTTGGTATTTCGTGTTCCATATCCATAACTAAAGATAGAGAACAAATTAGAATAGCAAATAAAAAATTACTTAATGATAAAGCAAACAAGAACACACGAGAATATTTACCCCACTCTATTGCTCCCCCGCAACACCGCCAGAAAAAGGTCCTGATAACCCACAAGTATAGGGGATCAATTGTATCCTTTCTTGATAAGTAAGAGTGTCGAACCCAATGAGGAGCTAAAGGTAGAACAAATATTCCCTCAAGTTCACGTTCGCTTTACCTAGAACAAGTATGAAACTAGAAGTACTTTGTAGGTGTGATAGGATAGGTTTGCAAGATAATAAAGAGCATGTAAATAAAAACTAGGGTCTGTTTAGATAAAGAAACAATTAAGTTAGTTTTAGTAGAGAGCTTTTTGTCACAAGAAAGTTATTTGTCCCTAGGCAATCGATAACTAGACCGGTAATCATTATTGCAATTTTATATGAGGGAGAGGCATAAGCTAACATACTTTCTCTACTTGGATCATATGCACTTATGATTGGAATTCTAGCAAGCATCCGCAACTACTAAAGATCATTAAGGTAAAATTCAACCATAGCATTATAAGGTATCAAGTCCTCTTTACTCCCATACGCAAACAACCTACTTACTCGGGTCTGTGCTTCTGTCACTCACGTCACCCACCATAAGCAAATCATGAACATATTGCAAACCTACAGCGGGGATCCCTCATGCTTGCGCGACACGAAGAGCACCATAGGATAGTACCAATAATAAAACATACAACTCAAACCAATCATGATCATTAATCAACCCTGAGGACAAAACGAATCTACTCAAACATCATAGGATAGCCATACATCATTGGGAAATAATATATAGCATAGAGCACCATGTTTAAGTAGGATTACAGTGAGGAGAAGAGGTGTTACACCACTGCATAGAGGGGGAGATAGTTGGTGATGACGGCGGCGAAGTTGTTGGTGTAGATCGTTGTCACTATGATGGCCCGGCGGCGTTCCGGTGCCACCGGGAGAGAGGGGGAGAGAGCCCCCCTCCTTCATCTTACATAACCTCCCCCCTAGATGGGAGAAGGGTTTCCCCTCTGGTCCATAGCCTCCATGGCGGCGGAGGGGCGAGAGCCCCTCCGAGATTGGATCTCTCTCTCTCTCTCTCTCTCTCTGTTTCCTTGTGTTTCTGCGTTCCCAGATTCTGGCCTTTCACCGTTTCTTAAATTCTTGGAGATCCGTAACTCCGATTGGGCTGAAATTTTAACACGATTTTTACCAGGATATTAGCTTTCTTGCGGCGAAATAAGGGCACCACCTCCTTACGGGGTGACCACAAGGGTCCAGGGCACGCCCTACCCCCTGGGATGTTCCCCTATGGCTTGTGGGCCTCTCGGGCATCGTCTCGCGTTGATTCCTATTCCCAAAAATCATATATATTCAGAAAAATCTCCGTAAGTTTTTATCGCATTTGGGCTTCATTTGGTATGGATATTCTGCGAAACAAAAAACATGCAACAAATAGGAGCTGGCACTGGGCACTGGATTGATACGTCCATTTTGCATCATGCTTTTATGTTGATATTTATTGCATTATGGGCTGTCGCTACACATTGTATCACAATTGTTATACCTATTCTCTCTCTTATTTTATAAGGTTTACATGAAGAGGGAGAATGCCCGCCGCTGGAATTCTGGAGTGGAAAATGAGCAAATATTAGAGACCTATTCTGCACAACTCCAAAAGTCCTAAAACTTCACGGAGCTTATTTTTGGAATATATAAAAAATATTGGGCGAAGAAAGAACCAGAGGGGGGCCACCAGCCAGCCATAAGGGTGGAGGGAGCGCCCTACCCCCTGGGCGCGCCCCCCGACCTTGTGGTCCCCCTGGCAGGCCTCCGGTGCCCATCTTATGCTATATGGTGTCTTTTACCCTAAAAAATCTAGAATAAGCTTTCGGGACGATGCATCGCCGTCTCGAGGCGGAACCTGGGCAAAACCAATCTAGGGCTCCGGCGGAGCTGTTCTGCGAGGGAAACATCCCTCTGGGAGGGGGAAATCATCGCCATCGTCATCACCATCGATCTTCTCATCGAGGGAGGGTCAATCTCCATCAACATCTTCGCCAGCACCATCTCCTCTCAAACCCTAGTTCATCTCTTGTATTCGATCTTGGTCCCAAAACCTCAGATTGATACCTGTAGGTTGCTAGTAGTGTTGATTACTCCTTGTAGTTGATGCTAGTTGGTTTATTCGGTGGAAGATCATATGTTCAGATCCTTAATGATAATTAATACTAATCTGATTATGATTATGAATATGCTTATTGAGTAGTTACGTTTGTTTCGGAGGACATTGAAGAAGTCTTGTTATAAGTAATCATGTGAATTTGGTATTCGTTCGATATTTTGATGAGATGTATGTTGTCTCTCCTCTAGTGGTGTTATGTGAACATCGACTACATGACACTTCACCATTATTTGGGCCCAGGGGAAGGCATTGGGAAGTAATAAGTAGATGATGGGTTGCTAGAGTGATAGAAGCTTAAACCCTAGTTTATGCGTTGCTTCGTAAGGGGCTGATTTGGATCCATATGTTTCATGCTATGGTTAGGTTTACCTTAATTCTTCTTTCGTAGTTGCGGATGCTTGCGAGAGGGGTTAATCATAAGTGGGAGGCTTGTCCAAGGAAGGGCAGCACCCAAGCACCGGTCCACCCACATATCAAATTATCAAAGTAACAAACGCGAATCATATGAGCATGATGAAAACTAACTTGACAACAATTCCCGTGTGTCCTCGGGAGGGCTTTGCACTATATAAGAGTTCGTCCAGGCTTGTCCTTTGCTATAAAAAGGATTGGGCCACCTTGCTGCACCATAGTTACTTTCTTTACTTGTTACCCGTTACGAATTATCTTATCACAAAACCATCTGTTACCGATAATTTCAGTGCTTGCAGAGAATACCTTACTGAAAACCACTTGTCATTTCCTTCTGCTCCTCGTTGGGTTCGACACTCTTACTTATCGAAAGGACTATTATAGATCCCCTATACTTGTGGGTCATCAAGACTCTTTTCTGGCGCCGTTGCCGGGGAGTAAAGCGCCTTTGGTAAGTGGAATTTGGTAAGGAAACATTTATATAGTGTGCTGAAATTTACTGTCACTTGTTACTATGGAAAATAATCCTTTGAGGGATTTGTTCGGGGTATCTTCAGCTCGACCGGAACCACAATTAGTTGCTCCTCAACCTACTGCACCTACTGAAAATATTTATTATGAAATTCCTTTGGGTATGATAGAGAAACTGCTAGCTAATCCTTATGCAGGAGATGGAACATTACATCCCGATATGCACCTAATCTATGTGGATGAAGTTTGTGGATTATTCAAGCTTGCAGGTATGCCCGAGGATGTTTTCAAGAAGAAATTCTTCCCTTTATCTTTGAAGGGAAAGGCATTGAAATGGTATAGGCTATTGGATGATATTGGATCATGGAACTACAACCGATTGAAATTGGAATTTCATCAGAAGTTTTATCCTATGCATCTGGTCCATCATGATCGGAATTATATATTTAATTTTTTGGCCTCGTGAAGGAGAAAGTATCGCTCAAGCTTGGGGGAGGCTTAACTCAATGTTATATTCATGCCCCAATCATGAGCTCTCAAGAGAAATTATTATTCAAAAATTTTATGCTCGGCTTTCTCATAATGATCGATCCATGCTTGATACTTCTTGTACTGGTTCCTATAGAAGAAGGATATTGAATTAAAATAGGATTTATCGGAAAGAATTAAACGCAATTCTAAAGACTGGGATCTCGACGAAGGTAAGGAGTCAAGTATAAACCTTAAGTTTGATTGTGTTAAATCTTTTATGGATACCGATGATTTTCGTGATTTTAGCACTAAATATGGACTTGACTCTGAGATAGTAGCTTCTTTTTGTGAATTATTTGCTAGTCATGCTGATCTCCCTAAGGACAAGTGGTTTAAATATCATCCTCCCATTGAATTTAAACTCGTAGAACCTATTAAAGTTGAAGAAGAAACTATTATTTATAATGTTGATCCTATTGTTCCCACTGCTTATATTGAGAAGCCACCATCCCTGTTAGAATAAAGGATCATGCTAAAGCTTCAACTGTGGTTCGTAAGAGTTATACTAAAACGCCTACAACCTCTGAAAAAATTAAAGTTGAACCTAGTATTGCTATGGTTAAAGATCTCTAGGTTGATAATATTGATGGCATGTTATTTATTTCTATGATGAAGCTGCTAGAATTATTAAACCCGATACTAAAGATAAACATAGACCTGTTGTTGGCATGCCTGTTGTTTCTGTTAAAATAGGAGATCATTGTTATCATGGCTTATGTGATGTGGTTGCTAGTGTGAGTGCAATCCCTTATACCTTATATAAAGAAATTATGAACGATATTGCTCCTGCTGAGATAGAAGCTATTGATGTTACTATTAAGCTTGCTAATAGAGATACTATATCACCAATTGGGATTGTTAGAGATGTTGAAGTCTTGTGTGGGAAGATAAAATATCCTACTGATTTTCTTGTTCTTGCTTCCCCACAAGATATTTTTTGTCCCATTATATTTGGTAGACCCATCTTGAATACTGTTAATGCTAAGATAGACTGCGAGAAAGATATTGTTACTGTTGGGTTAGGAGATATGTCTAATGATTTTAATTTCTCTAAATTTCGTAGACAAACCCATGATAAAGAATTATCTAGTAAGGATGAAATTATTGGTCTTGCTTCTATTGCCGTGCCTCCTAATGATCCTTTAGAACAATATTTGCTAGACCATGAAAATGATATGTTTATGAATGAAAGAAGGGAAACAGATGAAGTATTCTTTAATCAAGGACCTATTTTGAAACACAATTTTCTTGTTGAAATCCTTGGGGATCCTCCCCCACCTAAGGGTGATCCCGTGTTTGAGCTTAAACAATTACCTGGTACTCTAAAATATGCTTATCTTGATGAAAAGAAGATATATCATGTTATTATTAGTGCTAACCTTTCAGAGCATGAAGAAAAGAAATTATTGAAAACTCTGAAGAAGCACCGTGCTGCTATTGGATATACTCTTGATGATCTTAAGGGCATTAGTCCCACTTTATGTCAGCACAAAATTAAATTGGAGAAAGATGCTAAACCAGTCGTTGATCATCAACGACGCTTAAATCCTAAGATGAAAGAACTGGTAAGAAATGAAATACTAAAGCTTCTGGAGGCAGGTATAATTTATCCTATTGCTGATAGTCAATGGGTAAGTCCTATTCATTGTGTTCCAAAGAAGGGAGGTATTACTGTTGTTCCAAATGATAAGAATGAATTGATTCCTCAAAGAATTATTACAGGTTATAGAATGGTAATAGATTTGCGCAAATTGAATAAAGCTACTAGAAAAGATCATTACCCTCTACCTTTTATTGATCAAATGCTAGAAAGATTATCCAAACATACCTACTTTTAGTTTCTAGATGGTTATTCTGGTTTCTCTCAAATACCTGTGTCAAAAGAAGATTAAGAGAAAACCACTTTTACTTGCCCTTTCGATACCTATGCTTATAGACGTATGCCTTTTGGTTTATGTAATGCACCTGCTACCTTTCAAAGATGTATGACTGCTATATTCTCTGACTTTTGTGAAAAGATTGTTGAGGTTTTCATGGATGATTTATCCGTTTACGGAACTTCTTTTGATGATTTCTTAAGCAACCTTGATCGAGTTTTGCAGAGTGTGAAGAAACTAATCTTGTCTTGAATTGGGAGAAGTGCCGCTTTATGGTTAATGAAGGTATTTTCTTGGGGCATAAAATTTCTGAAAGAGGTATTGAAGTTGATAAAGCTAAAGTAGATGCTATTGAAAAGATGCCGTGTCCTAAAGATATTAAAGGTATAAGAAGTTTCCTTGGTCATGCTGGTTTCTATAGGAGGTTTATTAAAGACTTCTCTAAAATCTCTAGGCACTACAAAAAAATACATTTCCGTGATGATACGTGTTTGTCACAGTAGGTCACGTTTTCTGTCATGCATGTACATCCATGACGATTTTATGACAGAATCAAGATAGTCATACCTGTGCTGTCGTAGAAGTGTTCCATGACATTACCAAAATTGTCATCACGGAAGTGTCCACTTCCATGACGATAAATGTCGTGTCATGGAAGTGCTTTCATCAAGGGTGACTGACACGTGGCATCCACCGTAACGGGTCGCCGTTAAGCTATCGAGTCCAATTTTGGATCCGATAACCCGCTAACAGCCACGACCAATGTCGATTTTCCACGTGTAAAATTCTCATTGGCTGACGGAACCACGTGTCAGCTCCGCGTTGGCACAGGTGTCACTCATCCAATGGGCGAGATGCGCCTATGATATGTTGACACATGGACCGGCCCAAAAGTGGCCCATAAAATTAAATGAGACGGCCCAACTAAAGGCCCACAAGATTTAGCGGACCATAATGGGTCGGCCCAGCTAAAGGCCCACAAGATTTCACTGACCATAATGGGCTGACCCAGCTAAAGGTCCAACATTCTCAGTTAAGACCCATATGACTAGTGTCAAATCGGCCCATCAACGGCCCGTCCTAAACTTGTCATCATCGCGGCCCATGGTCACTTTTGGCCCGTTAATAGTCCACTAAGTATTTGGGCCGAATTACGGCCCGGTGTGTTTCCGACCTGTTAAAGGTCCTGCTCCATTTGGGCCCATTTATATGCCATTGAAACTTTCGGCCTGTAAACGACCATGAAGGATTTGGGTCAGATTCGGCCATGTTTGACATTCGGCCTGGTAGAGGCCCACTGTAGATTTGGGCCACTTTCAGTCTATTGTGACTTTCGGCCTGTTAATGTCGTACGAAATCCATGGGCCATATGTGGCCCAACGTCACATCGGGCCTATTAACGGCCCATATAAAAATGACACCAATCAAGCCCGACTGAACTTCCGACCTGTTAAAGGCCCATGTAGTAGGTCAGCGCATTTACGGCCCGTCTGAATTTCGGCATGTGAACATTCTGCATTGTAAGCCACCATTTTGGCCTCCTAAGATCAGTGGGTTATTTGGCACAATCAGGGCCCAATCTCACTTTCGGCCAATTAAAGGCCCATGTTTTTTATGGGCTTGAGATATTTACACCTGTAAACGGCCTATTGTTACTAAGGGCCCAAATTATGTTTAGGCCTGTTAAAGGCCCACTATGGGCACAGACCTACCAGGAAAATATGAAAGCTTATGCTGATTTAGGCCCAGATATTTTTAGTGGGCTACATGCAAATTTTGGCCCATAATCGTTTTTAGCCCAATTGGGATGGGCCCGACGAATGTTGGCATGTTGGGCTCCTATGAAGCTTTCGACCGAATACATTACTAAGATAAACCTACACTATACAAAAATAGCGTCGTAATTACTGCAGCCTTTGGCAACATCATAAATGTTGTATCACAACAAAATAAATTCCAACCATACAACAAAAGGGCTGTTGGCATAAAGTTTACAGTCCTTGCTGATAAAAGCACCATCAGATGTATAGAAGCACAAATCATTTGACCTGAGTGCTAATGTTTCAGGCTGTAGAATCTGATGGAGCAGCACGATCTTCCCATTTTTTCGACATTGCTCTTGAACAACGAAGCAAATATTTGATAGTCTGGTTTCAAAACCATTCATATCTTGACGACATTTGTCAACCACTATTCTTGTTTCCGAAATGACGTCCATTAGGGATTGGACTTTTGTCTGGAGCACAGATATATCACTCTGTCTAGCCGGAAGATTTTTTTCAGTAGGCGATTTGGACGAGGTTACCTTGACAACCAACCCAGAATTACGCAGGAAGGTGCTTTTTGCACTGTCAGTGGAGATATACTGACGCACTGCAGCAAGAGGTGACATTGTGTCTGTGGTAGCCTCGTCACCTTCAGGTGGTTGTGGCTGTTCAATCATTCGTTCCATAGCTTGCTGAAAGTTTGAACTTGTAGATTAGTGTACCAGATAAGTTACTAATGAGACAAAAACAAACAAAGTAGGTTTGACGTTTATACATAACTTATTTTGGTGAACTACGGTAATACATTCACATGTACTGTAGTGCCAACTACATAATAAAATCACTTTCGAAACATATGTCCATGTAGCATGCCTACTGTATTGTCTATTTCCTCACATTCTTTGACATCTAAGGATAAAGAAACATGGTTTAAAGTAGGATGAACATAGTATGACATCATTCATATCATGGGAAAACAGATATAAAACAAACAAGCTATTGTATCATTGTGTGTGCACGTGAACATCAGAACTAGATTACAGATCAAGACCAAAAGAATATCCTTCATCTCTTTTAAACCATGTAAGGTGAAATGATACGTTAAGACAACTGTGTATAAAAGCGAACAGAGTAACTGACATTGGTTGCAAAACAAGTAGTTAAATGAACACATCACAGTACCAATCAGTTCAAAGGCAGGAGGGGTAAGGACTTACAACAGCGACTTGAACTAGTGTGCTCGTGCCCTTCATCTTGCTGGTGTGGCAATCCTAAAAGATTTGCACTGCATTCAGTATTCTTTTTGGTCCGCACGGGCTTTCCTCTGTATTTGGAACAAGTCAACATAGATACGATAATATGGCACAGAAAAAAGAAGGAACTAGCAGCTATTTACACGAGCCTCGCAGTGTGCAATATAGCTACGAGATCCTGTTGTCTGTTGGAATTTCACTTTAGAACGGTTGGTCTTGTTCTTCAAATAGTTAGCCTATAAGAAGATACACTTGTAAGGCACATACATAAATACAAGTTCAATATGTGGTCTGATCAAATACATATACCCTACCTATTGGGGATATTACCACTGGGCGTAAACTGGCCAGGAGAGGCCGGGTTAACCCCATAAGTAGTTCATTTGTATCTGAAGTCCATGAAGACAGACGGTGACGCTTTATGAAGGCCCAGGGCCCAAAGCCGGTTTAAGGCCTGTAGATATAAACCGGCATTGATATGTAAACTTGTGTTGTAAGATAGAAGTAGCAGAAACCAAGCCGGACACGATTATGAGCCGGCCTCGGGATTCTGTAAACCGACGGGCATCAACCCATGTACATAAGGGGACGACCCGGCGGTGGTTCAAGGACAACAGACAACAACCCGAGACTCAGGCAAAGCGTATTCGCTCCCTGGTCATCGAAACCCCAGCAATTCCATCACAACTAGACGTAGGCTTTTACCTTCATTGTAAGGGGCCGAACTAGTATAAAACTCTCTTGCATCCCTTGTCCGCTTTAACCCCTTTAAGTTAACCCGTAGAGATGGCTCCATGACTAAGTCCTTTCTCTAGGACATCTGCCGTGACAAAACCACGACAGTTGGCACCCACCGTGGGGCTATCGCACGATGGTTTCAAGTTCTTGGAGGGCAACTTCGAAGGACTCAAGGGTTACGCTGTGGGCCGGATGACGAAGAGTCGTCGCGGCAAGCTCTACATCGACGATGCAGGCTGGGGCCCCGAGGCCGGCTCAATCGAGTACGGGTACTGGGTCCCCTTTAGTGGCATACACGTTTTCATTGGCAAGATCGGCGAACCGGGCCCTGAGCCGGACATCTGCACCGACCTCGTCAAAACAGCTCAGCGTGCGAGATCTTCCCGGGTCAAGCCTGTCATGAAGCGTGCCTTCGTGGGAGTTATCCATGGAGGGGAATCTGAGGATAGATCGGAATCTGGTGGTGAGACCGTTGTTTATTCCGGCGACGAGTCATCGACCGGAGAGACCGAGTCGTTATATCAGTTACAAGATGGCTGGATTGGGGGCTGTTCCGATGGCGATAGTATTCCGGACCCCTTTGATCTGCCAACCCGGGTTGCGATCTTCATGGCCGGTACGCAACCGGCGCTCCACTCTTCGACCGCGGGGCGATGATTTCCGGATCGGCAGCGGCAACAACGGCCGGGGCAGGAGGCCCTGTGCGGCCGCCAGCTCAGGTTCTATCTGATTTGTTTGACGCGTTGGCAACGCTGATGGCGGAGGTTAACCCAGCGGATGAGGATGCACACAATGCGGAAATCATGAAAGTAAAAGATCAGATCACCCAGGCCAAAGCCGACTTAGCAGCTGAGGATACCAGGATGGCCGCGGAGCTGGCTGCTTTGGATGCACAAGCATACTGGATTATGCTGGATCAGAGTGCGTCGAACGAACTCCTGAAGAGGAGGTACCGATCTCGCCTGCCGCCGGTTTATGACGCTAGAAATCTCTTTAACACCCCAGGAGCAGGGACCAGGAATCTGCCGGTGGTAAACCGGGCGGAGGCACCTGGAGCAGGGGCGCCGGTTCAGCCACGTTTGGTGGATCCGCCTCGTCAGAACAACATTGTAACACCGCATGTCCCCACGCCACCGGGTCATTACTCTAACCCGATGGACAACATTGTCGCTGCCGCTTCACGGCTGGCGGCCATCCCGATCGAAGTTGATTCTCCGGCGGCGGTCGAGACGCGTCGGGTTAAGGAGCTTCTTCAGACAGCCTTGGTTCAACAGGAGGCTTATTCATATAGTCGCGATTGGATTCATTCCACTCCTCGTCCAAGCCGGAGTTACAGTAGGCATATGGATGAACCGGCAATGTCAAGCAATGCGCGGAACCGTGATTCGCCCCGTGGCAATAACCCGGCGGGTGGTGCTGGTGATGCTCAGGAGGTGGTGGACCGGGCTCGGGCACGCAGAGAGGCCGAGTTAGCGGCGCAGCATGAAGCCCGTCAGCTTACTCCAGTTCGTCCAACCACATCGCTGGAACCAGGAGTTACCTCTAGTTCTTTGGGAGTGTCGTGTCTCGTCCCGGCGTTGCGCAATGTGCGCCTGCCCAAGGATTTCAAGGGCCCGCGCAAGGTGCCGAATTACACCGCCGATTTATCCCCTGTACATGGGTCGAAATCTATGAGATGGCCATGGAGATGCTGGATGTGGATGATGCGGCATGTGCGAAATACTTCACCATGATGCTAGAAGGGACAACCCGCACTTGGCTAAAGAGCTTACCGGCTAATTCTATCAGGTCATGGGCCGAGTTGAGAGCCCGGTTTATTCAGAATTTCAAGGATACATGCAAGCAGCCCATGTCAATTGTGGACTTAGCTGCCCGTGTCCAGGAGGAAGGAGAGTCGACAACCCATTGGGTGCGCCGGGTTTCGGAGATTTTGCATTCATCGGACCGCATTAACGCTGACACCGCAGTTTTAACATTGGAAGGCAATTGCCGGTTTGAACCCCTGAAGTTGAAGTTGGGACGGCTCAAACGTCATTGTAATGACATGGGAACCCTCATGGCTGCACTAGTGAAGTATGCCGACTCTGATAGTACCAAGGATCCCGAGTCTGACGATGATAAGACAGGGAAGGGAAAAAAGAGCGGCAACGCCAAGGGGCAGCACCAGAACCCGGCGGGTCATGGAAACGGCAGCAAGCGTAAGGCGGACCACGGTTTAGACTTTGTGGCTAATACTAATACACATGACAAGGGCCAGCGGCGTAAGGGTAAACCGCCCCAGTGCGGTGGAGGGCCAAGTCCTAATCTGGACCGTTTGTCTTAACTGTTGAACTAGCCCTGTCCAAAGCATGGGACGAAGGAGATCCCGTCCACGCACCTCTAGAAAGATTGTTACATCATGCAAGAGTTCAAAAATTCTGATTCTTTCCGGTATGATCATGGACCAGGAGGCGGTTCGGGCCCCGGGTCTCATGGGCCGGGTTATGGTGGAGGAAATTCCGGTTCAGGCTTCCACGGTAATCAGGGTGGACATAACAATCAAAGTAATCAGGGTAACCAAGGTGGCTATAATCATCAGGGCAATCAGCAGTAGCAGCAGTCGGGTTACCAGAGCAACCCGAAGTAGTTGAATAGCGGATAGTATCATGTCTTCACCACTAGCTTGGACAAGCGCGATCAGAAGATTCATAAAAGGGTGGTGAACGCCGTTGAACCGGCGGTGCCCCATTATTTGCGCTGGTCCGAGCAGCCGGTTGTGTGGAGTAGAGAAGATCATCCACCCCGGGTTGACAATCCGGGTCATCTGGCTCTGGTGGTGGCACCTCAGGTGGGAGGTTATAAGTTCACTAAGGTACTCATGGATGGAGGGAGTAGTATCAATATCCTTTATTATGAAACTTTCCGTCGCATGGGGTTAACAGATAAAAATCTTAAACCATCCAATACGGTGTTCCATGGTGTGGTGCCTGGTAAGTCGGCATATCCTGTTGGTAAGATAGCTCTAGAGGTGGCTTTTAGAGATGAGCATGACTCGAGATCAGAAACCTTGACCTTTGAAGTGGTGAAAATCAGAAGCCTGTATCATGCCCTATTTGGACGGCCAGCTTATGCTAAGTTCATGGCACGGCCTTGTTATGTCTATCTGCGGCTCAAGATGCCGGGTCACAAGGGAACTATAACCGTGCATGGGAGCCGCAAGATTGCTCTGGAGTGTGAAGAAGGTGATGCGGCTTATGCTAAGTCAGTTTGTGCAACAAAAGAGTTGAAGTTTTACAAGGACAATGTTGATCCGGCAGATATGACTTCGTTGAAGAAACCAACTACAGAGCATGATCCAGCCCTGAAGTTTAAATCGGCTGATGAGACTAAGCTTGTTGACTTCGTGCCTGGCGATTCGTCCAAGCAGTTTAGCATCAGCGCTAACTTGGATCCGAAATAGGAAAGCACGCTCATCGAGTTCATCCGTGAGAATCGGGACATCTTTCCATGGAAGCCTTCTGACATGCCATGTGTACCGAGAGAACTCGCTAAGCACACACTCAATGTTGATCCCAAGTATAAACCGGTTAAGCAGTTTCTCTGCCGGTTCAATGAAGAAAGACACAAAGCTATTGGAGAAGAAGTAGCCAGGCTCTTGGCGGCTGGATTTATCGTTGAAGTATTCCATCCTGAGTGGTTGGCTAATCCGGTGCTGGTCCTTAAAAAGAACGGCACTTGGCGTATGTGTGTGGACTACACAGACCTTAACAAAGCCTGTCCAGTAGATCCTTTTGCCCTCCCTCGTACTGATCAAATTATTGATGCTACGGCGGGTTGCGAGCGTTTGAGATTTTTGGATGCATATTCTGGTTATCATCAGATCAAAATGGTAGTTAAGGACTAGGAGAAGACAGCCTTCATAACTCCCTTTGGAGCCTTCTGCTATGTGTCAATGCCCTTTGGGCTCAAGAGTGCCCAGGCGACTTATCAACGGTGTGTGCAGAATTGTCTTCATAAACAGATCGGCCGCAATGTTCACGCCTATGTGGATGATATTGTGGTGAAATCAAGGAAGAAGGAGACATTGATTGATGACTTGAGGGAAACCTTCGATAACCTACGGGTTTACAAAATGATGCTTAATCCGGCCAAGTGCATCTTTGGTGTACCTGCAGGCAAGCTCTTGGGTTTTTTGGTGTCTAACCGGGGTATTGAAGCTAATCCGGAAAAGATCAAGGCCATCACCTCCTTGGCCAAACCGAAGTGTATCAATGATGTTCAACGCCTGGCATGCCGGATTGCCGCGTTGAGCCGGTTTATCAGTTGCCTTGGCGAGAAGGCCATCCCTTTGTATCAGATACTGAAGAAAACGGATAACTTCGTCTGGAGTGACGCCGCTAATGAAGCATTTGAGGACTTAAAGCGGCAGCTGGCTAAGCCGCCAGTTCTCGCTGCTCCGGTTGACAAAGTGCCATTGTTGCTATATGTGGCAGCTAACGCCCGGGCTGTTAGTGTGGCTATTGTGGTGGAGCGCAAGGAGGCCGGAAAGGAATATCCGGTTCAACAGCCGGTTTACTATATCAGTGAGGTACTTATTGAGTCCAAGTAGAGGTACCCGCATTGGCAAAAAATGGTGTATGGGGTTTTTATGGCAAGCCGGAAGCTTAAGCAGTATTTGCAAGGTCATCCCATCACGGTGGTCAACTCTGCTCCGTTGGGAGATATAATCCAGAACAGGGAAGCAACTGGCCGGATTGCTAAGTGGGCTATAGAGCTCGGGCCTCACGGGTTGAAATACATACCCCAAACGGCGGTCAAATCTCAGGCACTTGTGGATTTCATCAATTATTGGATAGAATTACAAGCGCCAGAGGAGAAGCCGGATCATACTTATTGGACTATTCATTTTGATGGGTCCAGGCAATTGGAGGGCTCGGGGGCTGGAGTCGCATTAACTTCCCCACGAGGTGATAAGTTTTGTTATGTTCTCCGTTTAATGTTCCCTTGCACTAACAACGTAGCTGAATATGAGGCTTTACTCCATGGTCTTCAGATGGCTAAGGAGATGAACCTAAGCCAAGTTAAGTGCTTCGGTGACTCGGATCTGGTGGCTCAACAAGTGTCCGGCACTTGGGATTCCAAGGACCCACTAATGGCAGCATATCAACGCGAGGTGGATATTGTTGCAGGTCACTTTAAAGGTTATTAGGTGGATCATGTGGACCGGCGGAAGAATGAAGCGGTGGACGCTTTAAGCTGCCTGGGTTCCCAACGTAAACCGGTTCCACCTAATGTTTTCCTGGATGTTTTGCATAATCCGTCTGTCAAGCTCCCTGGTGAAGAGGATTTGGCTGTTCCTGATCCGGAGGCTCAGTTGGTGGCGGCTCTTCAAGTTATCCCAGATTGGACGGTTCCATATCTGGCCTATATGAACCGGGGCGAGTTACCAGAGGATGAAACTTTGGCCAGGCAGATACTTTGGCGGTCCAAGTCCATGACTATTATCAATGGAGAGTTACATCATTGCAGTGTGACAGGGGCGTTTCAACGCTGTGTGTCTCCTGAGGAAGGCCGTGAAATTTTGCGTGAGATCCACGAAGGAGATTGTGGTCACCACGCCGGTTCAAAATCTTTGGTGGCCAAGGCATTTCGTCACGGTTTCTATTGGTTGACAGCTCATGCTGATGCCAAGGACTTGGTCAAAAGATGTGATGGCTGTCAGAAATTCTCAAGGCGCGCTCATGTACCGGCTCAAGAATTAAGGATGATTCCAATCACCTGGCCGTTTGCAACTTGGGGGCTGGATATGGTTGGGCCTTTCAAGAGGTCCAAGGACAAGAAGACCCACCTTTTGGTGGTGGTTGATAAGTTCACGAAGTGGGTGGAGGCAGAGCCAGTTAGTAAGTGTGACGCAGCCACGGCAGTTCAATTCATCAAAAAGGTGATCTTCCGGTTCGGCTTTCCACACGGCATTATAACAGACAATGGTAGCAATCTGTCAAAAGGTGCCACGAAGGAGTTCTGTCAACGTGAGCACATCTGGCTTGACGTGTCATCGGTGGCTCACCCACAGTCTAATGGTCAAGCGGAGAGGGCCAATCAAGAGATCTTGAGAGGCATCAAACCCCGGCTTATGGTTCCTTTGCAACGAACGCCGGGTTGTTGGGTTGAGGAGTTACCTTCTGTGTTGTGGAGCATCAATACCACACCCAACAGATCGACAGGATACACACCATTCTTCATGGTTTATGGAGCGGAAGCAGTTCTTCCTAGTTACATCCGTCATGACTCGCCTCGTGTAGCGGCATATGTTGAAGCTGACAACGAGAAGGCACAGCAGGAAGCTCTTGACCTGTTAGACGAGGAACGTGACATGGCGGCAGCCCGTTCGGTGATTTATCAACTAGATCTGCGTCGTTATCATAGCCGCCGGACTAGAACCAGAACCTTTCAAGAAGGTGATTTGGTGCTTCGGCTCATCCAGGATCAGCCGGATATGCATAAGCTATCCCCCCCTTGGGAAGGACCCTTTGTGGTCAGCAAGAATCTGCACAACGGGTCATACTACCTAATCGATGTTCGAGAGCGCAAAGACTCACGTAAATCGGAGGAGGAGACCAACCGGCCGTGGAATATTGCTCATCTTCGGCCCTACTATACTTGAGCTATAGACCCTGCTTATGTACATATTATGACATTGTATATATTATGATCAATATAATAAACCGGAACCTCAGCTAAAGCGGGGTATCTGTTGTTTTTCTTACATCATGTGTAGTTACATGGAGCTTACAAAGCGGCGTCAGGTTTACCCCTTGATTTAGCTTCTCAAAGCTTTATATTACATCACTTGGGGGCTTGGTCGTATCCGAACCATAGCTACACCTCTTGATCGGCGCAATGCCACAGCATCACTTGGGGGCTTGGTCGTATCCGAACCACAGTCACACCTCTTGATCGGCTCAAAGCCACATCAATCCGGGGCCAAAGTGAGTGTTGTAAAACAACAGCTCAAACATAGGCACCCACTGAGCACAGCTCACAATGTTGCTTGGGGATTCTTTGCTGTCGAAATGAACTAAGAATCTACACTTGTAACAGGCTATCAAGCCATGGCTTGGAAGCCTGGTGTATACACCTAAACCCCCGAGTTAACCTGCCTATTTAAGTAAGTCACTCCGCCCAGGTAAACCTGGTATGACCCTTCGAACTTTGACAAGTTACTCTAAAATGAAGACCCTGAACTTGTCAAGTTAAAACGATGATTGGTTAACGATTGAGGACCATCTTAAAAGGCTTTGCAAAAATGGTTTAACTCAGTGGCCTGGCAGCCCATGAAAAGCCTCGAATTTGGGGCCTGGTAGCCCGTGAAAAGCCTCGACTACAATGGTTTTTATTTGCCTTTTGGTAAGTTTTCTTTGTTTCATAAGATTTGTGATGTTTGTAAAACCGGTGTTTATCAACCCGGTTAGGCTGTCAACTACAAGTTGTCAGTACACGATCAAATTATAATCCAGAGACTATCAGCCCGGTCTAGTTTTGACTCAAAGGCACCAGTATGGAATAAACCGGTGTTTCTCACAACCCGGAACAGTTTTATTGTAAATCAGCGTCATATATCAGGAGTTACTTATCCTCCAGAGTAGGGTTATGGCCCTCACTACAAAGTTGGTCAGCCAACATCATGCCTAAAGGTCGCATGTATTATATATTTTGATATTTGGTTATCTTTTACAACCTTGGTTACAGAACTTGATCGTATATATATTTGGGTATCATGACCCGCCCGGGGGTAAACCGCCAGGGTGTTTTAAGCTTCTTATCTGCAGGAACAGCTTGAATAAATGGCTATGGATTATGAATATCATATCTTAAGCATGTCGGATTAAGCAAGCATCAGTCGCAGATAAATATGCACGAAGGCATACCAGACCAAGTATTTTAACTAGCATATTACAAGGCGTTTCAGTGCCCAAAAGGATAATTGTTTTCTCAAATACATGTTGCAGCATGTAGAAGACTAAAACGACCTCTGGTTCATGGTTGGTCACCAGCTTGGCCTGACGGCTGCGGATCATCTCGCACCGATTCAACTCCCTCCTCTCTACCCAGTGGATGGAAATCAACAGTTCCCCAGTCGATCCCAGTTAGAGCTTGGAATACAGCTTCATCGCTTATCAACGTGGACGGTTCAATGTTAGGGGCATAAGTGTGCTTACGGATTGGTGGGATAAGATTTTGCGCTTCTGGAATTGGTGTCGCAACCCGTCTGTTCTTATCATCATAACTCGCCTGATAGTATGAAAGATCTACCTCTTCAACCAGTTGACAAGCCAATGGGCGTACTTCCCGGTTTATGATTCAGAGATCATCATTGCCAAATTCTGGTCCGTCTTCCTTTAAACTGGGATAGCCTTGGGCTGCCTCCACTGGATCAAAGTCAGGTACCCACGCTTTTGCCTGGGTTTGTGCGGCCAAAGCGCCCGTTCTAGCGGCAGACTTTTTTAGCTCGTCTACCCGGGCAGGAAGCATAGATAACCTTTCTAAGGTATCCTTGATCAAAGTGGGAGGAGGATTATTATGTGAAGCAGTATAGATGGTCCGCTGCGCACCGGTATACAGCTGCTCTATCAGAGTGTAGGCAGCTTTCAACTTCTTCTGTACATCAGAGCCCAGATGGCTAATGCGAGTTCCTGCACCATTGTACACATCAGTAAACCGACAACACATGGGAGAGATATGTTGAAAGTATTAAGGAAAAGATGTTTTACCGAACACAGTAGCAGTCATGGCATGAATCTGTCGCTTTACGCCGGTCAGTTCATCAACCACTGGTTTAAGAGCGGCTTCTGCTTTTTCAGCCCTTTTTATCAAAGCAGATTTTTCAGTCTCCCAATACGCCCGCTCTTTGTTGAAGCCCTCTTTCAGTTTCTCCATAGCACCTAGAGCGCTGGTCAATTCTTCCTTCGCTTTGGAGGTTTCAGCTTGTTGGGACTTGAGGTTCTCTTGCAGATCAGCGGTTTGGCTTTCCTTCTTGCTCAGATCAGCCTATAAAGAGACCGATATATAATGAGTTGATAGTACATGTTTGAAGTACCAAGCACATAACAAGTTGTGCCCTTGGTACTTGGGGGTTAATGCATATTTGCTCTTTATCAGAAATTTTTGCAAGTCCCAAGCACAATACAAGTATTAAACTTGGCACTTGGGGGCTAATGTGTGTTTCCTCAGAATTGCTGATATGGGAATTCTGCTACAAAGTCCCGGTTCATCTTTATAAAGTTAAACCGGCCCTTGGGGGCTACATCAGTGAAGTTAGGATGCATTGTTGCAAACATGAAATTGTTATTAAGTCCCGGTTTAGATTGGTATACTAAACCGTTACTTGGGGGCTACTGGAGTTGATAAGCTGCAATTAGGTGTAAGAGAGAAACACTTATGTAGTTACCTCATATCGCTCCTTCATCAAATTTACCAAACCGGCTTCATAGTCACGGCTGGTGTATAGACGGTTCAAGAAGCCGGAGTGAAGGTCTTGAGCATTCAGATGGGCATAATTGAACAAATCGGCGTTCCATTTGCCTTTGCCAATTGCAGAGAGCTCATCTTTGGCAGTATGCTTTGACAAAGCGAGTTGATTGCCAGGAGTGGTATGGCCAGTGCCAGTAATCATAATATTATCGTCTTTGTCATCAGGAGCCGTTACTGGGGTTGGCGGTTTGTCAGTATTTTTCACTGGACTGACCGGTTTGTCATCAGTCCGGACAGGGCTGGTTGGCTGGTCAGCATGGCTTGTGGTGTCAACTTCTACCTGCTCAGCAACTTAGTCATGATCTTGAAGTGGAGGGTCATTCAGTATGGCATCAATGTTGGTCTCTTTAGGATCTGGAGTTTTATTCGGTTCAACAGCCACGTCCTCATCAGCCGGTTTATTCAACCGAGCCTTCTTGCTGGGTCTGGGCTTGGCGCTGAGAAGAATAAACAAGAGGATCAGTACAGTATATATTAAAATAACAAATCAAGGATAAAAGTAAGTGTATGACTCACCCAAGAACTGTTTTGAGGGGTGGAAGCTTTGTGGCCGATGATTCGCCAGAAGATGAGTGAGAAGTACCCTGATAATTTGAATCAGACGGGTTAAGAGGCTGGCGGAAACAACCCGCTTTGGGGCATGAAGTGTCAAGGGGATAAGAGACCTCTGATCGGCGTTTTCAAACCGGAGTGTTCGGTAAACCGGCGGAGGTAACTACCTGGCCGCTGTGCCGGGTTGTGCGGCGAGCCTCGTGTTGCTGTGTCTTCAAAAGAAAGTTTGGGTCCAAGTAAGCAAGGGGGTGAGAAAATTTTACTTTCCGATTTGCTCGACGGATTTTTGATGTCGGCAGAGGATTTGAATCGGAGGAAAGAATGATTACATCTACATCATCAGCATGACTACCTTCAGCATCGTCCTGATAATAATCATTGTCAATGAGGTGTACGAAAAATGAACCAAGAGAGTCAAGTTCTACCTATGAATCCAGATTGCCCACATCGTCATCAGCTGGTAGATCGGAGGATGCAGTGGTCCTTTTCTTGGCAGGTTTTTTTAACAACCTTGGTCTTTGGACGAACTGGCTTGACCGGTTTATCTTGCGGCTTGACCGGTTTGTCTTGCGGCTTCGCCGGTTTGTCTTGTGGTGGTTTCTTGTTCCAGAACAGATCATCACACTGTCGGAAAATAATCACACTTTCAAAGAATATTTGGACAGAAGCAACTTCAGATAAAAAGATTATATGATTCTTACAGCTGGTGGATTGTTGAAGGTGCAGAAAGGGAGTAGTCCGGTTTGGGCACAGACAGCCTCCGGTTCGTTCAGCATCTTTTTTACAGCCTCAGTGACTTATGCATCTGTAAGCTGAATGTCAATGTGCCGCTGAGCATCTTTCAAACTCCCCGTATACTCACACATCAAACCGGAGCGCCGGCTTAAGGGCAGAATACTCCAGCTTATCCCACAACGAGCAAGATCAACTCCTGTCAAACCGTTTGCCATGAAGGCTCTAAGCTTTGATAATTGAGGAGCATAGTTGGCCCTTACTTTTGCAGTCAACCTCTGAGGAAAAGGATGTGTGTTGCTCAAGCGTTCAGGGCGGTAACCCGACAGGGGGTTTTCATCAGGTGGAGATGTATCCTTGCAATAAAACCAGGTCTGGTTCCACTCTTTGGGGTGACTGTGGAGCTTGGGGTGAGGGAAAGTGGCTTCCTTCCTTTTCTGAACCGCCATTCCGCCCAGTTCCGTATTGGGTCCATCCGTGAACTCTGTGCGACGGTTTAAGTGAAAGAAATCTCTAAACAGTTCGACTGTAGGTTCCTCTTGCAGATAAACCTCACAGAAGACTTGGAAGTGGCAGATGTTGGTCACAGAATTGGGACCGATGTCTTGAGGGCGCAGCTGAAAATTGGCTAGTACATCTCGGAAAAATTTCGAACCGGGAGGGCTAAAACCTCGACTCAGATGGTCAGTAAACACGACTACCTCTCCGTCCTTGGGTGTAGGAGGATTTTCCGGGCCAGGGACCCTCCAGTGGATGACATCTTTCTTGGCTAAACCGCCCGTTTTAAAAAGACTGTTTAACTGTTCTTCAGTTACTCGAGAAGGAGCCCAATTGCATTCATAGACTTGCTTGGCCATGGCAATGAAAGATCTGAAACATGATTATTGCCTGTTTAAGATTTACAATGGACAACTATACAGCGGTATAAGGATGTAAGCATATTGTTAAACCGGAATTGGTTATTCGTAAACCGGAGTCTGACAATGGAAACAGTACAATGATGAATGCATTGGCGGTTCAACAGGGGACTAATGATATCTACTGGGTCATCATTGTGACGCCCCCGATTCAATCGTACACTAATCATACACGCAAACGTGTACGATCAAGATCAGGGACTCATGGGAAGATATCACAACACAACTCTAAAAATAAAATAAGTCATACAAGCATCATAATACAAGCCAGGGGCCTCGAGGGCTCGAATACAAGTGCTCGGTCATAGATGAGTCAGCGGAAGCAACAATATCTGAGTACAGACATAAGTTAAACAAGTTTGCCTTAAGAAGGCTAGCACAAACTGGGATACAGATCGAAAGAGGCGCAGGCCTTGTGCCTGGGATCCTCCTAAACTACTCATGGTCGTCGTCAGCGGCCTGCACGTAGTAGTAGGCACCTCCGGTGTAGTAGGAGTCGTCGTCGACGATGGCGTCAAGCTCCTGGGCTCCAGCATCTGGTTGCGACAACCAGGTAGAATGGAAAGGGGGAAAAGAAGGAGAAAAGCAACCGTGAGTACTCATCCAAAGTACTCGCAAGCAAGGATCTACACTACATATGCATGGGTATATGTGTAAAGGGCCATATCGGTGGACTGAACTGCAGAATGCCAGAATAAGAGGGGGATAGCTAGTCCTGTCGAAGACTACACTTCTAGAAGAGGGTAGATGGTAAGTTCACCAAGAATCATCGCATAGCATAATCCTACCCGGCGATCCTCTCCCCGTCGATCTGTGAGAGAGCGATCACCGGGTTGTATCTGGCACTTGGAAGGGTGTGTTTTATTAAGTATCCGGTTCTACTTTTCATAAGGTCAAGGTACAACTCCGGGTCGTCCTTTTACCGAGGGACACGGCTATTCGAATAGATAAACTTCCCTGCAGGGGTGCACCACATAACCCAACACACTCAATCCCATTCGGCCGGACACACTTTCCTGGGTCATGCCCGGCCTCAGAAGATCAACACGTCGCAGCCCCACCTAGGCACAACAGAGAGGTCAGCACGCCGGTCTAAATCCTATGGCGCAGGGGTCTGGTCCCATCGCCCATTGCACACCTGCACGTTGCGTGGGCGGCCGGAAGCAGACCTAGCCTAGCAGGCATTCCAGTCCAATCCGGCGCGCGCCGCTCAGTCGCTGACGTCATGAAGGCTTCGGCTGATACCACGACGTCGAGTGCCCATAACTGTTCCCGCGTAGTTGGTTAGTGCGTATAGGCCAGTGGCCAGACTCAGATCAAATACCAAGATCTCGTTAAGCGTGTTAAGTATCCGCGAACGCCGACCAGGGACAGGCCCACCTCTCTCCTAGGTGGTCTCAACCTGCCCTGTCGCTCCGCCACAAAGTAACAGTCGGGGGCCGTCGGGAACCCAGGCCCACCTCTACCGGGATGGAGCCACCTGCCCCTTCAGCCCTCATCTCCGAACAGTATCATAAGTAATGTAACAGTATAAAGTACATAGCATATGCCCGTGATCACCTCCCGAGTGATCACGGCCCAGTAGTATAGCATGGCAGACGGACAAGAATGTAGGGCCACTGATGGAATACTAGCATCCTATACTAAGCATTTAGGATTGCAGGTAAGGGTAACAACTGTAGCAACAATGACAGGCTATGCAGCAGAATAGGAGTAACCGAAAGCAGTAACATGCTACACTACTCTAATGCAAGCAGTAGAGAGAAGGAATAGGCGATATCTGGTGATCAAGGGGGGGGCTTTCCTGGAAGCTCAGCCGAGAAGGAGGGGTCGTCAACACCGTAGTCGAACTGGGGGTCGCCGGCAGTCTCGGGGTCTACCGGAAAGAAATAACGAAGGGGGAACACAATAAATAACAGAGCAATCAAAGCATCACAAAGTGTAACATGGCATTACGCGGTGCTAGAGGTGACCTATCGTAGTAGTAGGTGCTACTAGCGAAGGGGGAAAACATCTGGGAAAGTATCCCCGGTGTTTCGCGTTTTCGGACAGATGAACCGGAGGGGAAAAGTTGTGTGTTAGCTATGATAGGGATGTGTGGCGGACAAACGGGCTGCCTATTCGGATTCATCTCGTCGTTCTGAGCAACTTTCATATATAAATTATTTTCATCCAAGTTACGGTTTTATTTTCTATGAATTTTCTAAGTTTATCGCATTATCTAAAATTTAATTCTAATTCAATTTCAAAAGTCAAAAGCTAATTGCACCCAGAACTGTACCCAGTACAGTATACACATAGACTACAATGGACCCAGTCAACTGCCCAGTCAGCGGTTGACTGGTCAAAGTTTGTCTGGGTCCACCTGTCATTGACTATGTTATTTTAACAGGGTTTAAAATACTCTAATCAGGATTATTAGAGAGTGGGACCGTGTGTCAATGACTATATACTAAATTGATTTTATTTTTTTGTTAAAGAATTAATTAGCAGTGGGGGCGGTGGTCAAAGGGGGGGGTTAGGGGGATTAGCTCCCCTAAATAATTAAGCCACGCGCCGGCTGGATCGCGAGGCAGAGGCCATGGTCGTGAGTGCGGCCAGCGCCGATGGACAACAAGGCGACGCGAGGAGGGGGGCCAGCAGCGGCCGGAGCAACCACGCGCTACTGAGGAGGCGAGCTGCCGGCACCGGCGGCAGGAGGAGGCGCCAGCAGCGGCAGCACTGGAAGGCAGCAGGCAGGCGCGTTGTGCAGCAGTAGCAGGAGACGAGCAAGGGGGCAGTGGCGAGTTGGGCGACGCGGCTGGACGCGCGCGGGGTAGGCGCTGCAGGGCGCACGTGGACGCGCAGCCAGAGCCTCCAAAGCATGGCCCGGGCGCGACGGAGTGCAGGCCTCGGGAACGGTGGCCGCAAGCTCGCGGTGAGCTCGAGCGTACACAGATTAGTAGTAGCAGCGCACAAAGGAGCGAACTAACAGGGCCAATCTACTCTACGCAACGCTATGAAGACGATGGATGGGCTAGCGCGACCATTTGGTCAACGGAGCACGACCGGCGACGAGATCGTGCGGCGGTGCGCTTCAGTCGCCATTGATTCGGGTGCTAGAACAAGAAATCAAACGCGTGGAGGGAGGGGAAAGGAAGAGAGGCTCACGGAGAACTCGTAGAACAGCCTAGTGTGCTCGGGGGAGGCTTAAAGCACACGGAGCGGTGGTAGCGATCTCCGGTGCCAGAGGTTGAAGACAACGGCGAACAGCTTGATGAAGAGGCTAGGAGCTCGCGCTGCTCCTTGTAGATGATGTCGTAGACGACGACGCTTGTTGTGGACGACCTCTCACGACTCGGGGGCGATGGTGGCCACGCGGGCAAGGGGCTCCATGGCAGCGGCGGTTCAAGTCCTTCCAGATCGAGGAGAGGGGGCAGGGAGAGGGGTGAATGGGGATCTAGGGTTCGCCGAGGGGGGACAGGGGCGTCTTGTAGGATGTCGGGGGTGCGGCGGATGGCCGGCACGTGGCCATCCGCGGCCACGAGCGGCCGCACGGCATCCACATCCCCTCTCTGAATAGAGGAGGAAGACAACATGGGGTATTGGGTTGGGCCGTGCACTATGCACTTGCGGCCTAGTCCAACAGTAGAGGGTTTTCTCTTTTTTTTTTGGTCTTGTTTTTTTCTTATTCTTATATTTATTTTCCTACTCTGTTTTAATTCAACTTAAACTATTTATGCATTTGTAAAAGTGTGGTACCTTCACCTTAAATACCTAGGCATTATTTGGCACACTCCGAACATTTTTGTTTTAATGTTTGAAAACTTTTATCGTTTGACTTAATTTCAAATTTGAATTTGAATCGGTTTCGAACTAACGCGAGATTATCAACAGTAATCGAGGTGACGTGGCATCATTACCAGAGGGTTACTGTAGCTTAACTACTCGGGCGTCACAATCATTTTGTATATAAAGTTAAACCGCCCAATCTGGTATTAAAAGTGTATAACTGAAGGAAGAAACAAGTTTCACATCTTGCCATGGTAATTTCAGATCTACCGCGCGTTGGAAAAACAAAATATATTCTGACCTAATTTCCAGCGTGTTAAAGGTTCACCAAGTTGAGATGAGTTTTATACATGGCAGATGTTCTAACAAGGAAGCAGGAGTTTAAAGTACAAAGGCTTTGGAAAAAGCAGATCTAAACTAGCCATTGGTACTGCTAAAGAGAAACTAACAGATTCAAGAACTTCAAAGAACTACGAAGAACGACGAACCCTAATGGTCGATCTGGAGTAAGAAAGGAGGAACGTACTGGTGCTGAGGAAGCAGCGGAGGATTGCCGCGTTTTTCTGGTCCGATCAGGTTGATGCAGCGGCCGTCCCGGAGGAAGAAACGAAGGTCGACGGTGGCGGCGGAGCTCCAAAGGATGGGCAGGGCAAGGAAGAAGATGAGGTGAATAGATACGGGGGGAAAAATGGAAAGACCCCCAGGCCCTATTTATAAGGGCAGAAAGATAAGCGTCAGGCGCGAAAATTGAGGAGCCTAAATTTTGGATATGAGGCGGAGCTGTCGCCTCGATTGTCGGAGGCTCATTAATGAAGGTGGATTGTACACAGTTTTAAATAACAGGTGACATCACGGCGGTTTACCATGGTCCTAGAAGATGATGTCACGGCGGTTTACAAGATTATGTGAAGATGTTGAAGAAGAAATTTTCTTAAGTATTGAGGATTGACATGAACCAGTTCAAATCAATGAGGGGCCTAATGTTGGGGATATTACCACTGGGCGTAAACCGGCCAGGAGAGGCCGGGTTAACCCCATAAGTAGTTCATTTGTATCTGAAGTCCATGAAGACAGACGGTGATGCTTTATGAAGGCCCAGGGCCCAAAGCCGCTTTAAGGCATGTAGATATAAACCGGCATTGATATGTAAACTTGTGTTGTAAGATAGAAATAGCAGAAACCGAGCCGGACACGATTATGAGCCGGCCTCGGGATTCTGTAAATCGATGGGCGTCAACCCATGTATATAAGGGGACGACCCGGCGGCGGTTAAAGGACAACAGACAACAACCCGAGACTCAGACAAAGCGTATTCGCTCCCTGGTCATCGAAACCCCAGCAATTCCATCACAACTAGACGTAGGCTTTTACCTTCATGGTAAGGGGCCGAACTAGTATAAAACTCTCTTGCGTCCCTTGTCCGCTTTAACCCCTTTAAGTTAACCCGTAGTGATGGCTCCACGACTAAGTCCTTTCTCTAGGACATCTGTCGTGACAAAACCACGACACTACCTGAGTTTGGATCAGACCATTGTTTAACAAGGGTTGTCCAGTCTTCATCTATAATATATTCCAATAGAGATGTTTGGGCGATTTAATTGTTAGATGATGTCTACTACACAACCTTCTTCTTGTAGACGTTGTTGGGCCTCCAAGTGCAGAGGTTTGTAGGACAGTAGCAAGTTTCCCTCAAGTGGATGACCTAAGGTTTATCAATCCGTGGAAGGCGTAGGTTGAAGATGGTCTCTCTCAAACAACCCTGCAACCAAATAACAAAGAGTCTCTTGTGCCCCAACACAGCCAATACAATGGTAAATTGTATAGGTGCACTAGTTCGGCGAAGAGATGGTGGTACAAGTGCAATATGGATGATAGATATAGGTTTTTGTAATCTGAAAATATAAAAACAGGAAGGTAACAAGTGGTAAAAGTGAGCATAAACAGTATTGCAATGCTAGGAAACAAGTCCTAGGGTTCATACTTTCACTAGTGCAAGTTCTCTCAACAATAATAACATAACTGGATCATATAACTATCCCTCAACATGCAACAAAGAGTCACTCCAAAGTCACTAATAGCGGAGAACAAACGAAGAGATTATGGTAGGGTACGAAACCACCTCAAAGTTATTCTTTCCAATCAATCCATTGGGCTATTCCTATAAGTGTCACAAACAGCCCTAGAGTTCGTACTAGAATAACACCTTAAGACACAAATCAACCAAAACCCTAATGCCACCTAGATACTCCAATGTCACCTCAAGTATCCGTGGGTATGATTATACGATATGCATCACACAATCCCAGATTCATCTATTCAACCAACACAAAGTACCTCAAAGAGTGCCCCAAAGTTTCTACCAGAGAGTCAAGACGAAAACGTGTGCCAACCCCTATGCATGGGTTCATGGGCGAAACCCGCAAGTTGATCACCAAAACATACATCAAGTGAATCAATAGAATAACCCATTGTCACCACGGTTATCCCACGCAAGACATACATCAAGTGTTCTCAAATCCTTAAAGACTCAATCCGATAAGATAACTTCAAAGGGAAAACTCAATCCATTACAAGAGAGTAGAGGGGGAGAAACATGATAAGATCCAACTATAATAGCAAAGCTCGCGATACATCAAGATCGTACCACCTCAAGAACACGAGAGAGAGATCAAACACATAGCTACTAGTACATACCCTCAGCCCGAGGGTGAACTACTCCCTCCTCATCGTGGAGAGCGCCGGGATGATGAAGATGGCCACCGGTGAGGGATCCACCCTCCGGCAGGGTGCCGGAACAGGGTCTCGATTGGTTTTTGGTGGCTACAGAGGCTTGCGGCGGCGGAACTCCCGATCTATTCTGTTCCCCGATCGTTTTAGGGTATATGGATATATATAGGTGAAATAAGTACGTCAGGGGAGCCACGAGGGGCCCATGAGGGTGGAGGGCGCGCCCTGGGGGTGGGCGCGCCCGCCTGCCTCATGCCTTCCTTGTTGCTTTCTTGACGTGGGCTCCAAGTCTCCCGGGTTGCTTTCCTTCCAAAAATAACTTCTCTAGAAGGTTTCATTCCGTTTCGACTCCGTTTGATATTCCTTTTCTTCGAAACACTGAAACAAGGGAAAAAACAGGAACTGGCACTGGGCTCTGGATCAATAGGTTAGTCCCAAAAGTAATATAAAAGTGCATAGTAAAGCCCAATAAACATCCAAGATGGATAATATAATAGCATGAATACTTTATAAATTATAGATACGTTGGAGACGTATCATAAGCCTTGACTTCAAAGTGAGATTTTCTAAGGTCGTACCGATACTGTCGCAGAGTTGACTGAAAAACATGAGTGCATGCTTGTTTAGTTGCATCATCTTTTCGATCCAACTTGAACCTCATGTGTTGAAAAAAAGAATGTGAGTCTTATTAGGAGGAAGCTAGAAAGTATGGGACAGAGCAAGACAATATTACAAATTGCGATGAATAACATTACTTACGGATAAATGGTCAAGGAAGGTGTTAAACTGGGTATTGTCATTCTCATTCCTGTACTGGATCCACGTTGGGAGGATACGTGCATGACACCTAACGGCAACGGCTGCCTCTGATACTAACTTGGCTGACTCTGTAGCATCAGGTGGCCTTTTTAAACCTGCCTCAAAATGGATCTCCATTCTTCCTCCTTTAGATTTTGTTAATCTGTCAAGCATTATCCCTGATGTCTGTTTCCGCTTGCGCCGTGGTGCTAGTTCAACAACGAATTTGGAAAGTGTTAGTGCACATCAAACTTTGAGAGTACATATAAAGGAGCATGCAACTGCAACTTGACTTGGTCTGGTACCGTCTTGGTGTTGATGCTCATGAGGTTCATCTGATCTTGAAAAGTCATGTTGTGTCAGCAGTGCTTCGGAAGTAGTGTTAGGTGTGAAGGTAGCTTGGGAACTGGCCAGTTCCGGAGCAAATGACGAGTAACTCATTGAGATGCTGGTACAGTTGAAGCGGATGCTGCAACTGGTGGATCAAGTGATATTGTGTTTGTAGATTGAGCCAGTGGACTTGGACCTTCTACTGCACTATAAGTACCAGCAGAATCTCGAGGGCAGATCCTTTTCCGTTTCACCCGACGAGTAACACCATTCCCTACTATATTATTTTCCTTGCTCTTTTTTTTACTTTGCCTTGTCAAGCCGTACCCACAACACAAAAGAATAAAATCGCTCTTCAGAACTCATTGATGCATGATACAGACAAGCAATACTTTGATGTAAGACAACCGTATGAGGATGGAACATGTAAGAAAAATAGGACGGCGTGACATATTCACAGCTACGATGTATGTGTAAACTAAGCAGAAGGATTTTCAAGAAAATAGAAGTAATGCAAGCTAGACACCATATGAAAGATGCAACCAATATCACTCTGCCAAGCTAGTGTCTTGTCATAAGCGGCATTTTGAAGAATTAGAAGCAGTACAACATAGAAATCAATGCAAGATGCAACCACTATCAAACTGTCATGTTAAAAGCATCCAATCATGAGTGACTGATGCGGGATACACAACAGCAGTACTTTGATGTAAGAACATGGTATGATAGATAGATGCAGTGTATTCTAGACATAGGAGGGCATGTCATATGCACATGTATAACGTATAAACTCAGCAGGTGCAATTTAATCAAAATAGAAGAAATACAGGCTAGACAACATATGCAACATGAAACCAATTATCACACTGTCAACTTAGATCAAGCACCTGCAATGGTGGAGTACGGGAGATGAACTCATCGTGTAGACTTGGTACTTCAACTTCATTAGCAGTAGCAGTGGCAAATCTAGAGAGTCTCTGTTTGCGTCGGTCCGGAGAACCACCAACATCCCCTAACTTACTCTTTTCCTTCCTATTTTCTGATATTGCCTTATGAAGTCAAAACCACAAGAAGATGAATAAAATTAGCTCTGCATAACTGGTTGATGCATGATACAGACGAATACCACTTTGATGTAAGGCAAGCACAGGATAGGAGGATGGAATATATAAAAAAAAGACAGCATTGCATATTCACACGTACGATAGGAGGATGGAATATCTATGAAAAATAGTAAGCAGAAGGCATTTCAACAAAATTAGAAGAAATGAAAGCTAGGCACCATATGAACATGCAACCATTATCACTCTATCAGGTAAAAAGTGTCTCATCGTAAGTGCCATTTCAAGAAATTAGAAGCAGTACAAGCTAGAAGACAATGCAAGATGCAACCTACATCACACTCCCAAGTTAAATGTGTCTTATGGGTAAGTGATGTTGCAGGTATAAGTTGTAAGCTACGCAGATGCAATTCAACAAAATCAGAAGCAATACAAACTAGCCATCATACGAAACACACAACCACATATAACAGTTCCAAGTTAGAGCAAGCACCTGTGATGGTGGAGTAGGGGAGATGTGCTCATCATCTACACGTATGTTCTAGAAACTGGAACATGGTTCATATTCATAGACATTATGTGTAAACTAAGCAGATGCAATTCAACAAAGTTAGAAGCAATACAAGCTAGACATCATACGCAACATGCAACCACATATAATAGTGCCAAGTTAGAGCAAGCACCTGTGATGGTGGAGTAGGGGAGATGTGCTCATCATCTACACAGCTACGTTGACTGCCCAGCCTTGTGTTGTCTTGCGAATCTTGTTGGGAGGATGACGCAGTAGAATCTGTAGAGACCCTCTGTTTGAGTTGCTCTGAAGGACCACCATCATCCACTGCCGGTCTAATTTCCTTCAGCTGTATTGATTTTACATTGTGAAGTTAAACCGACAAGAAAAAGCAATAAAATTCTCTCTTAGAACTCATTCATGCATGTTACTGACGAACACTACTCGGATGAAAGGCAAACACATGAGACGAGGATGGAATATGTACGGAAAACAGGACGGCGTGACATATTCAGACCTACGATGTGGTAACTAAGCAGAAGGCATTTCAACAAATTAGAAGCACTGCAAGCTAGACACCATATGAAAGGTGCAACCAATATCACTCTGCCAAGTTCAAACTGTCTGGCATTTCAACAAATTAGAAGCAGTACATGCTAGAAATCATATGCAAGACACAACCAATATCACAGTGGTGACTTAAAGGTGCCTTATCATAAGTGACTGACGCGGGATATGCAAGAACGGTAGTCCGATGTAAGAAACTGGTGTGATCAGATATATTATGTTCTAGAAACAGGAACACGTGTCATATTCACATGCATTATGTGTAAAGTAAGCATATGCAATTCAACAAAGTTAGAAGCAATACAACCTAGACATCATACGCAACATGCAACCACATATAATAGTGCCAAGTTAGAGCAAGCACCTGTGATGGTGGAGTAGGGGAGATGTGCTCATCATCTACACAGCTACGTTGACTGTCTAGCCTTGCGTTGTCTTGCAAATCTTGTTGGGAGGATGGCGGAGTAGAATTCATAGAGACCCTCCGTTTCAGTTGCTCGGAACGACCACCATCATCCAATGCCTTACCAATTTCCTTCCGCTTTATTGATTTTGCATTGTGAGGTCAAACCGACAAGAAAAAAGAATACAATTCGCTCTTTAGAACTCATTCATGCATGATACTGATGTCTACTACACAACTTTATTCTTGTAGACACGTGTTGGGCCTCCAAGCATAGAGTTTTGTAGGACAGTAGCAATTTTCCCTCAAGTGGATGACATAAGGTTTATCAATCTGTGAGAGGTGTAATATGAAGATGGTCTCTCTCAAAAGACCTTGCAACCAAATACAAGAAATCTCTTGTGTCCCCAACACACCCAATACAATGGCAGATTGTATAGGTGCAGTAGTTCGGCGAAGAGATGCTGATAAAAGTGTAATATGGATGGCAGAAATATATTTTTATAATCTGAATAAATAAAAACAGCAAGGTAGCAAATAGTAAATAGGCACAAAAACGGTATTGCAATGCTTGAAAATGAGGCCTAGGGTCCATACTTTCGCTAGTGCAATCTCTAAACAATGCTAATATAATTGGATCATATAACCATCCCTCAAAGTGTGATGAAGAATCAATCCAAAGTTCCTATCTAGCGGAGAACATAAGAATGAATTGTTTGTAGGGTACGAAACCACCTCAAACACTACAGGAATTAGCTATTTTGCCGTCTGCCACGGCGAACGGCAAAGGCATGAACGGCGGACGGCAAAGGCCTTTGCCGTCAGCCGCGGACGGCAAAAGGCTCCGGCAAAGTAAGGTCCGGCAAAGAGCTACTTTGCCGTCTGCTTCCGGGCGGCTGACGGCAAAGGTCCTTTGCCGTCTGCAGCCGACGGCAAAGAGAGCAGACGACAATAATTGCGCTGTTAGTTCGTTAAGTGGCTAACGGCAGGCCTTTGCCGTCCGCCGCTGACGGCAAGTCTTTGCCGTCTGCCACTGATGGCAAACTTTCTACTGTCTTTGCCGTCTGCCACTGTAGGCAAACTTTCTAGTGTCTTTGCCGTCTGCCACTGTAGGCAAACTGACCAAATGGGTCAGCTCCCAGGAAGCACAGTTGGCTGCCACGTGGCTTCTTTGCCGTCTGCGGCTGACGGCAAAGAGCCCGTTGCCGTCGGTGGCAGACGGCAAAGAGCCTGCATATTGGCTCTTTTCTGTTTTTTATTAAATCCAACAATTTTCATAGAAAATATATATGACATATATAGATATATTTCACAGGCCTATTTAACAGCAAACATATCACATACATAAACAAGCACTCCATAGCAAGCTAGCTTCCATGAAGTGAATGAAATCTGCAAAATGGCAAAATAAGAAAGTTAGAAATAGGTGACTAGAATAAGAAGACTAGAACAAGAAGAGTAGAACAAGAAGAAGACTAGAACAAGAATTATATGTCATTTATGAGCTAACTTACGTGAAATGGATCATATATGAGCTAACTAAGTTGAAATGGGTCATTTATGAGCTAGCTAAGGTGAAATGGATCATTTATGAGCTAACTTAGTTGAAATGGGTCGTTTATGAACTAACTAAGGTCAATGGATCTTTTTTAGGTAACTAAGGTGAAATGGATGGAGAAAGATAGCTGAGTACGTATCACTAACCTTGATGGCGAGTTGGACTGGCCGTTCACGAGGCCTTATCTCAGGAGCGGATCTCGACTGGCGCGCCTTGATCTCCGGGAGAGTGCTAGGACAACGGATAAGTCCATCTCCAATGCCTATGGAGCCATGGGACCTCCCGCCACCAGATATCATCACCAGCTCTGGATCAATGGGACCTTGCCTCGGGTTAAAGTCCTCCCCTTTCCTCGCCTTCCCCTCATCTCTATATCTCACGAGCTTGTTGTGGGAGGAGATGTTGGTGAAGTTGTTTGCATCATCGAGGTCAGACGGAGAGAATGCCTTGACTTTCTTGAAAGAGGCAGTGTGGGCCATGGCATACAGGTCGTACACCTCTGGCACCTTATCCACCTTATTGTAGCGTGCCTGAAAGAGAGAAACAATGTAAATTAGTAATTAAAGGGCTCAAGCTAGCATGATGAATGAATTGCATGAATCATGAAGCAAACCACATACCCAGTTCCGCCCGAACTGATATAAGTTGGAGCTGCCTTGATGGTGTTGCACACCTTCCATTTGGGCACGTTTGTCCTTGGCCTCGTTGTGGAGGGCTAGCCATTCTTTTGAGCACCACTCATTGACCAACACCTCCCAACAATCCATCCGATCCGCACACCATCTCGGAGGCGCCTAAGTTAGCAAATAGAAACTTGAGCGCTACGGCTAAGAATTACTAAATGAAGGAACTTAAGTAGAAGGCCTTAAGAATTACCTTCATGTACTGCTCCTTACTCAGGAACTTATCGCGGCACGCCGGCTTGGTCTTCTTGATACCACGCAAGGCGTAGTAGTCTCGAACAGCCTGCACCCGAGCCTCGTGCCGTAAGTTCTGTAGTAGGCGCTTGCAGACGTTCTCGATAACATTTGCCGCGTCCTCCTCGTATCCCTCCTCACACCTGTAGAATGTCTGCAATCAAATAAGACAATATTGATTAGTACAATTAATAACTAGCTAGTTGAAGATTTTTAAATGTGTAAAGGAGAAATTACCCAGAACTTTCTGATCACCACGTCTGCCCTCGTGTCGCACAAGACACCGTCGATAATCTCATCCGGCGGGGCCGGGGCAGCCAAGTAGTGCTCCCAGCTCAATCCAAGCTCTGGAAGCCAACCCTCACCAGGCAACGTGACAAACCCTGGGAAGTTTTGCCGGCAAAGAACTCCAAGGACGGAGTTGGGCCGGCGGACACTATGATGGTGGTCCCAACCCCTGCAGCATGACAAGGCCAATGCATTAGTTATTTGAAGAAACGTGAATGCAGAAGGTACAAAAATATTAAATGCACTTACCTCTCCCCATGGGGAAAATCAACCACCTCTGCTCGCGGGTCGCCGGCACGGACGGGAGCCGTGTAGCACCACGCTGGTAGACGGTGCCCCCCTCCTCCTCAATATCAGTCGGCTCCCCGTCATCATCAGCATGGCCACTCGGCTCCTCGGGCTGATCCGGCCAGGTACCCCATCCAGACGTGTGCTCCTCCGGGGTCTCGTGGGCCGAAGGCCCGTCGACCCGAGGCTCGTGGGCCCAAGACCCGTGGACCGGAGGCTCGTGGACCGGAGTCTGTGTAGCCTCCTCCTCGGACGAGTCCACCCTAGGAGTCACGTGCTCGGGTGAAACAGCTGGGGTTGGCGGCGAGGAAGGCGCCGTAGCAGTCACCCTACCTCCTCTCCCGCGACCACGTGCCCCACCTCCTCTCTTCTTACCTCGTCCCCTGCTGGGCACCGCGGTTGACGAAGAAGGGCCCGGTGGTGTCGCCATACTGTCCAGCAACGCTCGGCGGAGAGGTGCGTGTGGAATGGAAGACCTCACACCACGCGCCGACGAAGAAGGGGCCTTGGCGCGCTCCCGACCAGCGCCCACCATCTTTCAACACCTGCCATGACAAACAGTAAACGAAATTAGTACAACATAAAAAAAAGACCGACATGAATAATAATATGTGTATCACTTAAGTGTATCATCATCAAGTACAACATAAAAAAATTTAATACCTGACACTACTAATAATCTCGATCAGTATCATCAATAAATGCATAATCATCATCATCACTATAATTAATGACGGGCTCATAGGGTTCAGTGGCATCAACATGTGGAAGGCCACCTTGACGTAATCGGTCAAGCAATGACAGGTCATCCGCAGCAGTAACCTCTTCTTGTTCCGGCTCTTCTTGTTCCTCCTCTGGGGTGATGTCGGATTCACTGTCGCTGTCTACTTCAATGTTTTGGGGTGAAGTATAGCGGTTCTTGAAACGCTTTTTGGAAAGACGTGTCTCTTGGAAGAATTCTCCTTCATATGTGTCTGGGTTAATGTGAGGTTCATAATCCTCTTCCTTTGGGGGAGATAGTCTAGCACGTGGCGGCACTTCATAAACGACATCCCAACCTTTCAGATTTGGATTAGTTTGGCAGGCCCACGGTAGATAGAATACTTGGGTCGCCTGTTGAGCCATAATATAGACATCAAGAACATCTAAATGAGTGCTTTGGTTGATTTCAACTAGCCCTATATGTTCATGAGTCCTTCTAGTCTCCTTCGGCTGAAACCAATAACATTTGAAGACTACGACATTCGGTGGGTTTTCACCATAGAATATAAGTTCATAAATTGCTTCAACTCTCCCATAATACTCAGTACCTCCTTCGCCGATAGCAGATACACAACAATTTGTAGACTTTCGGTCGGCCATAGATAGCTCTTTGCCATAGGTACGAAAGCGATACCCGTTGATGTCGTATTTGTCAAATGAACGGACCTTATAGTCAAAACCATTAGCGACTTGTCTCAATTCGGCGTCCATAGACTCTGAATTAGCCTACAAGTTTAATATGAAAGGATTGTTGCATTATGCACAAATTAGCGAATGAAATGAAATTGTCTAATAGAAATTACCGTTTGTTTGAACCAAGAGATGAAACCGGGATAGCCGCCTCCTTGCTTTGCGAGAAGCTCATACTCTTCGACAGAATCCTTTTGGATCACCGCTCCATACGAGAATAAGGCGACGTATCGACTGTATGAAATATCCAGGAATAAGAGCAGTTCAAAGGAAATAGAAGTTGCGAAACAAATTATATATATAATTCACCATGTATATATTCATCAGTTGATCTACTTTGTCAATTTTATTACGTCCATGCAACCTACACTCTAATAGGTAATGTAGGTCCTAATCCCACCCGAGTATGTTTAGATTGGGTTCATTTTCCCATGCTATGCTCCGGATCCTACGCAAAATTTCGGCAGCACCTCCCCGCTGTTCTCCTGATACACGTCTCTGCAATAAACAGAGAGGATGTGTACCCGGAGAACAACAGGGGAGGCACTGACGAAACTTATGCGTCAGATCCGGAGCAAAGCATATGGGAAAACGAACCCAATCTAAACATACTCGGGCTGTCCATGGATAGCGTTGGACAATTCGAAAGAATCAAGGTTATAAATATGCAAATGCATGCATATTTATAACTATGATGCTTTCGAACGGGAGACACATATTGGTTACGCATACTGATGATTCAAGACACATATATAGCTAGCTATCAAGTTTCATCGGCACGAACACCGGAACAGAGCAAATAATTAACGGGGGAGGAGGACATGTCATTTGTGCTCACCCACGAACAAAGGGGCAGAGCTCGTCAAACGCACGGCGAGGTCGTCGACCACCAAACCTCGCAGCGATGAAACAACTGCACATTTAAATCTACCCGATCAACAAAATTATATATGATGTTTTCATAACAAAATCGAAAAATATATGACCTAACTAATAATTCACAAATATATGACCCCATCGGCCTCTGCAAGGCCAAAGAACACCTTTTCGGGAGGTGTCGGGGGTCGGGGTGTCGTGTCGGTGTCGGGGTGCCGTGTCGGGGTCAGGGTGCTGTTTCGGGGTCGGGGGGT
>NC_057802.1:426422821-426424368 GCF_018294505.1 Triticum aestivum | reverse complement strand
GGGGCGCGTCGGGGAGGAGAGAGGGAGAGAAGAGAGAGTAACGGGCGGGGGGTGGGGGCCGTTAGTTAGTCTGCTCTTTGCCGTCCGCCAATCTTTGTCGCCCGCCTTTATCTCTCTTTGCCGTCTGCTAGCAGACGGCAAAGAGGTGGGGCGTTACGTTTTTCTAAACGGGCGGGGGTGGGGGCCACCTCTCTCTCTTTGCCGTCAGCGAGCGGACGACAAAGATTCTTTGCCGTCAACTGGCTGACGGCAAAGAGCCGGCAGATGGCAAAGGCCTGTTTTGTCGTCTGCCGTTTCTTTGCCGTCTGCTTTTGGGTAGCTCATGGCAAAGAGCTTCTTTGCCGTCAGCTAGCACACGGCAAAGAGCTGGCAGATGGCAAATTAGCTGATTCCAGTAGTGAAAGCTATTCTTTCTGTTCGATCTACTCAAGAGTTCGTACTAAAATAACACAAAGCTATTCTTTCCGTTTGATCTATCCTAGAGTTCGTACTAAAATAACACCAAAGCAAATTCATATTCATAATACTCAATCCAACACAAAGAACTTCAAAGAGTGCTCCAAGATTTCTACCAGAGAAACAAAGCCAAGAACGTGCATCAACCCCTATGCATAGGTTACCCCAATGTCACCTCGGGAATCCGCAAGTTGAGTGCCAAAACATATATCAAGTGAATCAATACGATACCCCATTGTCACCACGAGTATTCAATTGCAAGACATATATCAAGTGTTCTCAAATCCATAAAAGTATTTAATCCGATAAAAGAAACCTCAAAGGGAAAACTCAATTCATCACAAGATAGAGAGGGGAAAACACCATATGATCTGACTATATTAACAAAGCCCGCGATACATCAAGATCGTGACATCTCAAGAACACGAGAGAGAGAGAGAGAGAGAGAGAGAGATTAAACACATAGCTACTGGTACAAACCCTCAGCGTCGAGGGTGGACTACTCCCTCCTCATCGTGGTGGCCATCGGGATGATGAAGATGGCCACCGGAGATGATTCCCCCCTCCGGTAGGGTGCTGGAAAGGGTCTAGATTGGTTTTCGGTGGCTGTAGAGCCTTCCAGCGGCGGAACTTCTGATCTAGGTTAACCTTGAGGGTTTTTGGAATATTTGTGAATTTATAGGGTAAAGAGGGGGTGCCGGAGGCCACCGAGGTGGGCACAACCCACCTGGGCGCGCCTGGGCCCCAGGCGCGCCCTGGTGGGTTATGCCCCCCTCGGGGCACCGCCCAGGTGCTGCTCTGGCCCATCCTGGAGGTTCTGGTCCTTAAAAAATCTCCAAAAAGTTTCGCGGTGTTTGGACTCCGTTTGATATTGATTTCCTGCGATCGTGGGTGCGCCATTGCTATATAAAAAAAGCATTCTAATGGCGCACCGCTTCGTGGTGCGCCATTAGTAAGCTTCCCCCCACACTAAAATCAATCACTCTAATCCCTCCCCTGCCTCATCTCACCCACGCCCGACCACCATCGACCACCACCGCCCCCGTGCTCGCCATCCCCGGCCGTGCTCGCTGCCCCCGCCGCACCCGACC
>NC_057802.1:426384847-426422101 GCF_018294505.1 Triticum aestivum | reverse complement strand
GTGAGCTCGGCGGCGACAAGGAGTGGCGACCGCAACGACCCCGTCGCCGGCGTGATTCTCCCCCGACGCTGGACTGGTCAGGCCCCGCTCCTCCCCCTCTTCTTCACCCCCCGCTTGTCCTCTTAATTTCTATTCTCTTTGGTTCATTAATTTGTAGTACTGTTCTTGGTCTAGTTCTCTGGATAATTTCTAGGGTTCTTGGTCTGGTGCCAAGATTGGTCGTGTTTGTTAATAGTACAACTTAGCTCACATGTCTTCCAGAGAGATCCCTGTTCTAGGATCTGAGCTCTCTCTTCTCTGAATTCAACTAAGGCATGAGCAACAAGGGGGGAGATAGCTACTGTCAAAATTTTTAACACTGCCTTACTTGTTTGTCAAATACAGTTAGCTACTGTCAAAAATTTTAAAACTAGGTTTGAATTTTTAACACTGCCTTAACAAATTACTAACTGTCCAAAAATACAGTTAGCTACTGTCAAAAAATTCAGTTAGGTATAGTTAGCATCATATAAGAAAATGGCCATAATGTGCCCTGAGAATGATTTATTTTGTCATAAAAATAAATAGTGTACTGCCATGATAATGACATGGTCTTGTGTTTGCAAGCTGTCATAATGTTTTCATTCAAAAACCATGGAAAAACACTCATCCAAGTTTACAGAATGACAGCATATTTTCAGAATGAAACAAAACAAAGTTCCTCTGTACATACATATATGGCTTTGCCACAATGGTACACTAGAGTGAAAGAAGAAGCATAGGCTTAATTGAGCTGTGGAGTTCTTGTTACCTTGTCTGTCCGTCCTCGTTAGTTACATGTATCTCTCTGTTTGTGTTTCTGCGTAACAGGTTCGATCGCGGTTGGAGAAAAATTGAGGCGTTTGTTGGCTCCAAGACAGTGTGATACAGGTATATACATGTGCTCTGCTTACTTGTTTGGTTTGCAATAGTTATCATCTGACAAAGTATGCTTAGTTGTTTGGTTTGCAACCCATATTTTATAGTTGATAATACATTTCCCAGATCTGCTTGGTTGCAATCTTTTATCTGAACGCGGTAATTATAAGTTTATAGCTTTCCCACTGTCAGGCTTGTTCCAATAAGTAGATGCACTTGCTCCTTTCTTACATATTTGTGCCTGACGAACGCGGTAATCAAGTCTACTTCCATGTTGCTGCTAGTAACCTGACAGCACAACCATACTTAGCCACTGTTCATTAACAGCAACTCAACAACAACATCAGTAAAATTCAGTTAACAACAACATCAGTAAAATTCAGTTAATTAACTGAAGAAGAGAAGAGAGAAAGTAGAGAGCAAGAGGAGTACTTGCATTAACTAAAACGTTTTACTTTAAACTTGCAAAATTGCAGTACTCCCTAAAACTACTGCAAGCAAGAACTACTGTTGGAGGGCACTACTGTAGGGATATTCTCTGGTCTACTGAAACTTGCTGGATGTATGTTCAGAAACGTCTTAACAGGTGTATTATTTACAGTAGTTGTTGCAGATGGTTTCTCTTGTCTTAACTGAATAATTATGTATTACATAGTGTTCTTGTTTTTCTTCATAGTTTGCAGCATTTTCAGATGTACACTGTTTTCCTATGTCTCAAAATGTTCCTAATTTGATATTTGAAAGTAAGTGTGTGGTTTGAAATTTTGATCTGATTATGGCATCTAGAATTATGTCAGTTTTCTTTTGTAACTAGAAGACCAAAGTGTGTTACTCACCTAGGATCTTAACTATTAAGTTTGTAATATTCCTTATATTGAAATCGAACATGATGGTGCTACCGTTGTCCTAGCCATGTATTTTCAGAATTGAGCTAAAGATTTGGGGGTAGTATTTCTGATTTTAGAGCACCTTTGCTGGATGTATTTTACAGCAGCTGTCGGAATCAAAACAATGCTTGTGGGTTGTCCTGTTAAGTTGAGTGAGTCATTAGAGGGCAGATAGGGTCAGCCACACCAATTAATGTTTATGAAGAAGAAGAATAAACCTGCTGCTGCTGTTGTTATGCTTGTATTCACTGCTGTTGCTGCTGTACTTGTGATGATGTTGTACTTGTGATGATGCTACTTGTGATCTTCTGAAATGACCCATTGGCGACTTCATTACGCGGGGATAATGATTTTGCAGGTACCCCGAGAGGCCCTTGAGTTTACCGGAATGTCGATTAACTTCCGTCCCGGCAAATTCGGGTACTCCATATGTCCTATTTTCAGCAAAGGTCATGCTAAAATTTTCCGTGAATTTTAGCATGACTTTGCTAAAAATAGGACATATGGGGTACTTGCGACTAATGCATGGGCCGGGGTATCTTAGTACTTAATTAAGTAGGATCAACTGCCTCTTGTGTTATACATATAGTAGTGTGATATGTTTACTGTCTCTTGGTGTTTGTCCTTAATTAAGCAGGGTATATTATTAGAAGATACCCATATATATCAGTCAACCTAGGGTGCCTCGGCATCGATAAACCCTAAATGATGAAAACTTAACTTAGCATTAAGGGTGCCTTGGCATCGACAAACCCTAAATGATAAAACATTGGCTTTTAGGGTGCCTCGGTGTCGATGAGAACCTAGATGATGTACGCTTAGGCTTTTAGGGTGCCTCGGCGTCGACAAACCCTAAATGATAAAAGCTTAGCTTTTAGGATGCCTCGGTGTCGACAAACCCTAAATGATGAGACCATGATCTTGTTCCTTGACAATAAACAACTTTCTGACCAAACTTTTTTCCTATTTAGAGCGAAACATGGCCCACAACGATGAGGCCGGCGGTTCGGGCGGCAAGCAATTCTGGGAGCTGTCCCAGGAGATGGAGGAAGAACCTCACCGCTATGAGGACGCCGCCGCGGAAGACACCGATCCTGACTACACAACCCCTAGTGGCGTCGGGGATGACACCACTGATGGTGCTGCCGAGGATGCCACTACTGATGATGGCGGCGCACGCACAGATGGCAGCCAATCGAAGAGGCAACGGAAGGATCGGCGCCCGAACGTGCTCGGCACCTTCAAGGAGGAATTTACTGAAGTGAACTCCGACGGGCATCCAACGGCGCCCAAACATGTAGTCAAAGGGTACTCGGTTCAGCTCGGGTGCATTCTCCGGAGCACCGTCTCAATCAACACCGAGAACCTAAGGCATAAGGACCAAGGGAATTTGCGCAGCCTCCTCTTCACGAAGCTGCACGAATGATACAAGTTCCCCGCTGAGTTTGCAAACACACGCCTCTCAGGGAATAAAGTGAACGGTGCCGCCCTCACGAGGATGAGCACGGCCCTGTCTACATGGAGAAGCACGGTGAAGGCAATGATTGAAAAAGGTGATAGTTATGAGAAGATCAAGGCAAAATATCCTTTGATGAGCGAAGATGACTACAAGGAGTTCAAGATCAAGTGCGAGAGCAGCGCAACCTCCAAATCAAGTCAGTGGGGGAAAGAAATGCGGGAGTTGAACTTAGGGGTCCACCAACTCGGTCCCGGCGGTTACAGAGTGGCGGAGCCTATATGGGACAAGGAGGACGCGGAGTGTGCCGAGCAAGGCCTACGCTTCGAGAAATTACGTGACAAGCAAACCAGGAACTTTGTCAAGGCCCAGTACAAGGAGGACCCGGTAACAAAGGATCTTACCATGGATCCGAAGACCAGGGCGCTTGAGCTTGTTCTGGTAAGGAATACACCCCCGCGTAATTAGCTCCATATGGTTGCATTCTAATTAATGAAGCCAAATTTCTAAATGGTTCACATTCCTTCCGCAGGAGGCTGAAAGCAGTAGCGCGGGGTCATCTCAGAGCTCCCCTTTTGACACCCCTTTAAATAGGGCATTGAACGTAATGAAAAACAAGGATAAGCTCAGTAAGCCGTCGTCAGCTGGTCGTGTGGCCAGCAAAGGCTTGTCCAGAAAATGGTCGTCATACTATACCGCTGGTGGGCGAAAGGAGAAAAAGACCAGCTCGGAAAGCCAGTCGCGCGAGGTTCAAGAACTCAAGGCACAAGTGGCGCGGATTACGGAGATTGTCCAAGAGCAAGTGCAACAACAACTGGGAACGACGCTCACCGCCATTGTGCCTACCTTGATTCAGGGGCTGACGACGTGGATTGCGGGCGGCCAACAGGGGCCTCCCCCGGTTCCCAGCTTCACGGCCAGCAACTCGCACAATGCGCAAGCGGCGCCATTGGTGTCTCCGGCGGAGGCGGTATTCGTGTCTCCGGCGCCGGCACGGGCATTGGAGCTTAATGCACCCGGGTGTACGCCGGCCGGCACCTCGCCAGCAAGCGGCCCCTCCGTCAGTTGCACGCGCACGCCCGCCGTTGGCGGTGCCTCGACATTAGCTGAGCTCGACGGCATCACGGTAACTAAGCCTCTCGGGCGATGACTTCATCTCCTTGCCTTTGACTGGGCATCCCTGACGCCCTACATGTTTTCGCAGGGCGCTACCGATGTTCCTTGCACTCTCCTGCACTTCGTGGGCGGCGAGTTGGTCGATGTCGCCAAGGGAAGAATCGTTCAACCGGGCAACCGCGTGTTCCACGGTAATCCGATGCCACCCACCTTGTATAGGGTTGAACTGGTTCAGGTGCTGCCAGGCTGCGACGAGTTGTTACCTCCGATTCGGCCGGCTGGGGCCGACGAAGATGATGTGATGACCCTCAGCGCCTGTGTAAGCTGGCCCTTGCTTTGGCCGAAGGGCAAGATTCGTTTGGGGGCGGGGGACACCACCCCACAGACAAGACCGCCAGTCGTGCCAGCGCCAAGCCATGGCAAGAACGCCGCAACGCTACCAGACATGCCAGACATCCCTATGGCACAGGATCCGGACATGCATATGGCACAGGATCCGGACGACGACGACAATGGCGGCGGTACATTTTTCAACGTCGATAAGTACTTTGCCGAACATGGGTACGGTGACGAGTTCTGCGGGCCTCCTTCTCAAGAACCCAACCCTGAAAAAGACGACCGCGATCTAGCTGGTACGGCGGAGAAACCCAATTGCAACAGGCGTCGTCTGGCGTTCAGTTCTCAGGAGACGCCTCCAGCTGCCGCCTTCACCGAGCCTCAGATAGCTGAGGTGCCAAATATTATCAGCCCCAACACGCTCAAGAAGGCGGTCTGTGAGTAGAACTCGATCCCATTACAGCAGATCAGGAAGAAGGGAGGGAAACGAAAGACTAACAAGGGCGCCAGTGCGAGCCAGCCGGCACCGAGTACGATCCGTGCTCAGGACAGGCCACCTTCACCTAAGGATATCTCGAGGAGGGTGCATGTGGCGGGTTGGCCGATGCTACCGACAAATATGCTCAATGCTGCAACCGGTGCTATGCGGAGTCTCCATGACAGTGTTCTTTCTTTGGAGAAGCGGCGTCTCAGAGAGAATGATGTGGCATACCCGGTTTTCGTGGCCAAGGTGCCAGAGGGCAAGCGCTTTGTGGATAGCGCCGTCGGGGGTACGATCGTCCTGCGGTTTGATGACATCTTTGCTATGCTTAACCTTCATCCGCTGCACTACACCTTCGTTCGGCTGTTTTCGCTGAGTATGGAGATGCGGATCATTAGAGACAAGACCCCGGACATTGTGATAGTCGACCCCTTCTACATGCATGCCAAGATCTTGGGCAGCGCTGGGGACCGGCAAGTCGCGAGTTCACACCTCGAAGGCGTCATTCTGGCAAACCCAGATAAGGATAACTTCCTCGTGCCTTACTTTCCCGAGTAAGTCATCTCCTAACCGCCCCGTAACATATGATTTCTTAGATTTCGATCGTTTCTTTTTTTTCTAACATTCCGTGTTCTGTGCAGTGACACACATTGCACACTCATCCTCTTAAGCCCGAAATATTCCATGGCCACGTATTTCGACCCGGACCGTGACTCCAAGATAGACTACACAAATATCAAGAAAGTTCTTGATGATGCTCTCCCCGGCTACGCCGCATCTGGAGGCACCTTTAAGAGGCCAGTTCGTAGGTACGGCAGGCACGTGTTCACCCACAATACGATGTTCCCCTTGCGTCAAGCAGCCGCCTGGCGGTCAGAAGGATGCTTACTACGCCCTCCATCACATGCGGGCGATCGTGCGGGGCCATAATCACCTTCTGCTACCAAATAATCTCAAAGATTGGGCCGCAAGCTTGGCGGCAATCCAGGACGCGGACATCCGACAAGAATTCTTTCGCATCCAGTCACAGTTTGCAGAAATCATGCATCAAGATGTCCTTCGTACCTCGGGGCAGTTCTACCTCAAATTTCAACCGTCCAACAGTGAGATAGACACAACGCTACAAATGTAGGCTGACAACGCCCGCGACTTCATGACCATCACGACAGACGGCGGCTTCATCCACGCTCCGGTCCCATGAGTCGAGTCGAAAGTAGTGATGCTATGTGTAGTTCTGAAACATTGATTAGCTCATGTTGTAATTAAACTTTAATGAACTTGTATGTCTCTTTGGTTTGGACAGTCGTTCAACTTAGATGTAATCGATGCTATTTATTAGTAGGACCATGAATCGTGCTATTAATGTCTTGCTTTTCTCTTCCGATCCTTTTGTTGCATACTTATATATTGCTTATGTATTGTCTGTTGTTTGGCTAGTGCATAGAGATGCCGTCGTATGTCGTGTACAAGGGTAAGGTTCCCGGAGTCTACGACGACTGGGAGGAGTGTCGGAGACAGGTTCACCGTTTCAGCGGTAACAGTTACTAAGGGTACACCACTAGGGCGGAGGCGGAATCTAGATACGCGCGCTATCTAGCGGGAGAGAGGAGGGAGCGTTGGAGGAACCGGATGAAGACCAGTTTCATCGCGATGATGCTCATCGTGATGACCGCAGCTCTCTTCTATGTGATGGTAGTTTAGATGATCGATATTGACTTGTAATGTGAAGACAAACTCGCTACTCGCAGTCTCGAGACTTGTAATGTTCTATCTTTCGGTCTTTTGAATTCGGAGACTAATATGATGAATTGTATTCGGAGACTAATCTTCTATTGTATTCGATGAATCTGCTGTTGCTGTGTGGTGCCGCTTGTATTCTGTCCAATAATATATTGTGTAATCTGTGCAAAAATCAGAAAAGAAAAAAATCCCTAATATACATACTAATGGCGCATCACCCCAACGTGCGCCATTAGTATGCCAAAGGATACTAATGGCGCATCACACAGCGGTGCGCCATTAGTATGCCAAAGGATACTAATGGCGCATCACCCCGCCGTGCGCTATTAGTATGCCAAAGGATACTAATGGCGCATCACCCCGCGGTGCGCCATTAGTATGGCTAGGCACATGGGTAAATATGGCCCCCTAGGAGGCATACTAATGGCGCACCGTGGCCTATACTAATGGCGCACTGCCTGGTGCGCCATTAGTATACCAGCTACTAATGGCGCACTAGTGGTGCGAAATTAGTAAAAAATACTAGTGGCGTGGTGCTAGTGGCGCACCAGTAGTGCGCCATTAGTAGGCAAAACTGGTGCGCCACTAGTAAGCCTTTTTCTAGTAGTGCATCCCCAAGCTTAGTTGCTTGGATCTTCCTTGAATATTACCTTGGGGTGCCTTGGGCATCCCCAAGCTTAGGGTCTTGTCACTCCTAATTATCCTCATGTCGACATCTTACCCAAAACTTGAAAACTTCAATCACACAAAACTTAACAGAACTTTGTGAGATAGGTTAGTATGATAAAGAGCAAACCGTTTCACTTTGGTACTGTCAGAGACAAGATTAATAATTTTTTCCACACAATGCCTACTATAGAATATAATTTCCACAATTTATATTGAGCAATATAAGCCATAGAAACTAGAAAACAAGCAAACTATGCATTGAAAACATAATATGTCAAAAACAGAACTGGCTGTAGTAATCTGTACTCAAACCATACTTCTTCTACTCCAAAAATTATGAAACAATTAGGACCACGTGAGCAATTTGTATATTATACTTCTGCAAAAATAATCAACTCAAAAGCACTCTTCTGTTAAAAATATGAATTATTTTCGTGAGTGCAAAAGTTTCTATTTTTTAGCAAGATCAAATCAACTATCACCCAACATGATCCCAAAGGCTTTACTTGGCACTTTATTGAAACAAAATCAATAAAAATGATCAATGCAATAGCATAATCATTTGAACACACAAAAACAGTAGGTAAAAGTGTTGGGTTGTCTCCCAACAAGCGCTTTTCTTTAATGCCTTTTAGCTAGGCATGATAATTTCAATGATGCTCGCATAAAAGATAAGAATTGAAACATAAACAGAGCATCATGGAGCATGTGACTAGCACATGTAAGTCTAACCCACTTGTTGGGGGAAACGACACCTATGGGATCATGAAGAATCCCTTTTCCTATGGTTGGCGGGCGCGGGGCTGTGAAAAGAGCGGGATTAGAAGATCAACGTAGGGGGGTTATCCAGGTTCGGGCCGCAAGTGATGCGTAATACCCTACTCCTGCTGGTTTATGTTTATTTGGTGTTCTTGGACTAGCTACAGAAGCGCGCAGGGTCCAAAAAGTCCGAATCCTCTCTCAGTACGCCGCGGGCCTCCTTTTATAGACAAAGGGGCTGCCACAGTGGCACACAGGAGGTGGAAAGTTGTACAGTGGTCGAGTCTATCTCCTGGCACCGTAGGACAAACGCATTTAATGCGCTGCTGATGTGCCCTTCTTGCTTTATCGAGGACGGCAAGGAAGCTCGTCCCAGCTGTCGCCGCCTCGCCCGGCTTCGACGCGCGTCCGAGCTGATGAGGCGTGTAGTGCAACGTTGGCTGGCTGTTGGGTTGGCGCGGTGGCAGAGTCTTCACGAAGATCTGCATGCCACCACGCAGGTGCTTACTGAGTTGGCCTGGAAGCTGACGTCGCCATGCAGGTTCCTCCCTTGTTGGCGGGCTGGCTGCTGTGTTGGAACGGCGGTGGAGCTTTGGCTGGTGCCGGCTGGGCTGCGGCCCCGCGGATGTCTTCGGCAAGAGTCTTGCCGAGGCCCCGACAAGGATCTTGCTGCGGCATCGTGGTCGTCCCCGGCAAGGATCTTGCCTGGGGTCTCGTGGGTATCTTCGACAAGGATCTTGCCGAGGATCGTCGCCTTTCTGGTTATCATCTAGTCTTGTATGCTTCTGGTCTTCACAAAGATCTGCATGTCACCATGGAGGTGCCTCCCGAACCTTGGTTCCAATGTGGTTGATGGTGTTGGAACTCTTGGGCTCAAGGGGGGCAGCTCTGCTGGTGTTGGGCAAGTCGCCCCGGCAAGGTTCTTGCTGGGGCTGTGGAGGCCGCCCTGGCAAGGGCCTTGCCAGGGAGGGCTCACCTCGCCCTTCTGCTCTTCATGCTTCTGTCTTGGTGTTGCTCTGTCCGTCTTGTGTCTTTGCTCCCACTGCCCCGCCAAGCATGGCCATCGGCTCGTGGCTGCAACTGCCCGTGCACAAGTAAAGGGGTACAAATAGGACCCCTACTTTTGTACACCGACAGGTGCCCCCGGGCCTGGGCCACATATAAGTGTGGAGCGTTATTGGGCCAGGCCCAGAATGATGCGCGGGCGCGCGTGCGGTGGAGTTTACCGCAGTAACTTCTGTGCTCGCTGCGCATCCCCGCAACCCGTGTTGAATGCGCGACGTGGAGGGTCTTGCGTGACATGGGGGTCATGCGTGGGGCGGTTCCTGCATGCATGTGTCACGTCATGGTAAATGGTAAAGAGGCGGCCCGCGCCTTCCCCATAAAATGGAAAAACCGCAGGCACGCTCCTCATTTACCCTCTACGCCTCTTCCAGTCTCGGAACCACCGTTCCCCTCTTCTTTCTCAGGCCAAAGATTTGAAGCTCCCACCTCCACTTGCTGCCGCTGCGCTCCCATTGCTCTTGATCCTTTGCCCTCTCCCAGCCGCCATGGCACCCAAAACCAGCAACGGCAAGGGAGCGGCCAAGGACGCCGGGGAGAAGGAGGCGCCGGAGAGCGAGTTGGCGGTGCGGCGGACGCAGCTTGCCTACTTCCCTTCGACGGTCGATGCGATCCACCACAAGAACTTCTTCTCGCCCCTGTGGGGGAGGAAGACGACGGGGCACCGTGCCACGCGCGTCGTCCCCGCCGATTTCGCAAAGGCCGGCCCAAATCGGAACCCCTTCTTCGTCGATTTCTTCTCTTGCGGGCTCTGACCCCCTTTCTCTCACTTCTTCAATGACGTCATGCACACCTAGGGCTTCCATATTCTAGATCTCATGTCGAATGCCGTGGTGTGCATGGCTTTCTTTGCCCATCTCTGCGAGGGCTTTGCTCGGGTGCTCCCTAGCACGACACTCTTCCGCCACTACTTCTCCCCTCGCCTCCAGCCAGGGGGTGCCATCTCTGGCTGCATCACCTGGGTTCCAAGGACCCAGGAAAAGGGCACGTATCTGGAGGGTGCCCAGAAGGAGAGGTGGGAGGAGTGGCGGAGCCAGTGGTGCTGGATCGAGGAGATGGATCCGCAGGAGTTCTGTCGGGTTCGTCAGAGCCCGCCGACCCGCCGCAGGGACTAGAGCGACCTTGACGCCAATGACGAGAAGCTCACGGTCGCCACCACCAGGATTCATCGCCTCACCATGGCCGGGCTCACCCTCGAGATGATCGGGGCCAACTTCATCCGGCGCCGGATCGCCCCGCTACACAACAAGGGGAGGCCGGCCTAGGATTTCAGGAACGCGACCGGCATCATGAGGCTCTGCCCTGGCCTGAAGCACAATTTCATGGTGATGGGGCACCCCCACTTCTGCCAAAGGTTCTTTCAGCTTGACGTGGATGGCGATGGCAGGGCTAAGAGGACCGGAAGGGCCGCGAAGGCCGGCAAGGCCGTCAAGGGGCCCTATTTGGGTTGCCTGTGGGAGTGGTCCCGCTGAGCAACAACTCTCGCCAGTCTGCCATCATCGCCATGATGCCGGACTTCAACGCGCATGGCCTTGACCCGGCCTAGGCCGAGCCGCCAGCGGAGAAGGTGCAGGAGTTCTTCGATACTTTGTCGGAGGCTTATGTCCACGACGAGCCGCTGCTCATTCAAGACACCACCAAGGCGGAGCTGGACTACATCGCCGCCAGGGCGGCGGAGGCGGCGCTCGCCAGGGAGGCCGGCAGCGCTGGCGGCGTGGAGGATAAGGTCGACGTGGCCGCGGAGGAGAAGGAGCTCGCCCAGTGGGCGGAGTCTGCCGGGGAGGACATCGGCGGCGGCGGCGGGGACCCCTTGTTGAAGACACGGGCAACGAGTCGTTTGAAGAGGAGGCCGAGGCGAATGCCCCCCGGCCGCGGGGAGGCAGCACATCCTGCGGCGGGCCAACTCTGGTGAGCCGGTCCGGATTGGCAGGACCACGCAGCGGCAACCGGCCCAGGAGCAGCTCGTGCGCCAGACGAGGGCGATGAAGGCCGCGGCAGCGAAGAAGGTGGTGAAGGCCGCGGTGGTGAAGAGGACATCAACTGCTTCTTCTGTCGGCGTTCTGGGAACGGGGGTCCCCAGACTTGCCTGCCTGCGGCCCACAGCGTGGCTAAGCAGCAGGCCGTACGGCCCATCTTCGTCAACAAGGCACCCAAGACCCTCGCGAGGGACCAAGCCTCACGAGGTGGACGATGCAAGACCTCCTCTGGAGTGGCCTAGCCAGGCAGGCTCACGAGGAGCAGAGATATCAAGGCGAGGCAAACCTCACGAGGCTCTCGTGACATGAGCCATGACGAACGGTACCAGGCGGGCGCCAGTGCATGCAACGTCTCTATTTCATCTTTGGTGCTAAGGAGGCTAGCGCAGGCGAAGAGTACCGAGGCATCAGGCAAAGGTTGCCATATTGGTGCAACATGACCAAGACTAGAGGACAGCAAGGCGGAGGTCATCATGGAACCCAAGACGGCGTCACCCCAGAGCTTTTCGCAGGCGAAGACCGCTTTTGTCAGGATAGCTTGTACTAGCTGTCCCCCTTCAAATTTGCCCGCCATTGTTGGCTCCCTTCCCGCTCGATATTTGGGAAGAGGACCAGGGCCTATATAAGCAGAGCTAGCCACCACAGTAGAGGGATATCGAATCCTCACCCCCAAGTTCATACGCACAAGAACACCTCAACCTCAGCAGGCTGTTCTTCCCTTGTACTGTTCATCATCAGCCCAAGAGGCAATCCACCACCACCACCACACTGGAGTAGGGTATTACACCACAACGGTGGCCCGAACTAGTATAAACTTCGTGTCTTCTGTGTTGCGAGTTCGTCGAGTTCGTCCACAAGATCTTAGCGAGCTAGAGCGTAGATCGGTAGGAGGGAGAGACTTCGCGCGCACCCCAGTGTTCGAACCTTAAGGGTTTGCCGGAACCCCACATCCGACATTTGGCGCGCCAGGTAGGGGTGCGCCGTAGTTTCCCTTCCATCAGTTCGTTGCTCCATCGCTCCGTCGTTTCCATGGCGGACGCTCGCCGTGCTCGAGCTGAGCGTCGGGCTACCCTCTCCGCCCGCGTCGCTCAGACGGCTCCTGTAAGCGGGCCACCTCATCGTTCTCCGTCTCCCGCCGCCAACGCTGCCACTGGCCCGGCGGGGAACGAGCAGCAGGCATCCTCGCTCCATCCTTTGGTGCGGCAGGACGGCCGCACCGCTACTCCGTCGCTGACCCCTGCCGGTTCTTCGTCTCATGCGCACCGCGCTCCCATGGAGGCATGGGCCGCGCTCATCGCGGCAAACGAGCTCCTGCGCTACCGCCCCGTCGACGACCTCTATGAGGAGTGGCTCGACCGCATCGCCGAGCTCGTCCGCGCCGCAGGAGGCTCTCCGGCGCCTACCCACTCTCTGCCTCCCCCTCAACCAGCCGTGGGCGACGGGGCTCATGGCATGCCTCCACCACCTCAACCCCAAGATGGTGCCTTGGCACCAAGGCGAGCGCTTCCGCGGCGTGATCCACTGCGCCCGGCGCCCGCGCGTGAAGAAAGAACTGTCAAGAAATCCCGTGGCCGCGAGAAGCTACGCCGGCGCTCCACGCACCACCTCGTCAAGACCGCGTGCCACCTGCCGTGGCGCAGTGTGGACCTCGCCAAGACCAAGCTCCACCTCAGAAGCGGGCCCCGGCGACCACGGCCGGCTGCCGCGCCTTCACCCCCGAACTGCATAGCGTCGCCTGGCCAGACAAGTTCAAGCCAGATCTGCCTCCTCGCTACGACGGCACCGCCGACCCCGCGGAGTTCCTGCAGCTCTATGAGCTGAGCATCGAAGCGGCCAACGGCGACGAAAAAGTCATGGCGAACTGGTTTCCCATGGCTCTCAAGGATGGGGCCCGCTCCTGGCTCCTGAACCTATAGCACGGCTCGATCTCCTCCTGGGACGAGATGCGCGACCGCTTCGTGACCAACTTCCAGGGCACTCGCGACTGCCCACCGGCCGCGGGTGATCTGCGCCGCATCAAGCAGCAACCAGGAGAGACCCTCCAGAAGTACATCCAGCGCTTCAACAACACTCGCCTCAAGATCCCCAAGGTCACGGACGAAACCATCATCTCCGCGTTCTCGAATGGCGTCCATGACGTCAAGATGAAGGAAGAGCTCGCTATCCATGAGGACCTTTGCACATCTCAGGAGCTGTTAACCTGGCGACCAAGTGCGCAAGAGCTGAGGAGGGGCGCCTCTCTCTCCTTGAGCTGCCAGCTATAGGAGCAGAGGAGAAGAAGGCCAAGGCCAAGGACGTGAAGCGCAAAGAGGCAGTAGTGCTCGCAGCGGAGCCCGACACCAAGTGAGGCAGAGATCAGCCCGAGTCATCCAAGAACGGCCGACCGTTCTGCGCCTTTTACAACCTAAACACCCACAACACCAGCAACTGCCAAGAGCTCAGAGCCGTATGGGAAGGACGCTATGGTGGACGCCCCGAGCGCAACGACCGGGGCTACAGCCGCGGAGGAGTATGAGGAGGCGAACGCTGGGACGACCGTGGCCCGCGCCAGGAGTGGCGCGACCGGCCTCGTGAGGATCGCCCCCAGGGCAACGCCGGTCTCCCCCCGCTGCCGCCACCAATAAGGAACGACGACCACCACCAGGACGAGGGGGCTGGGGGCTTCCATGAGCCACGTGCGATCGCCTGCATCCTAGGCGGTGCCCAGGCCCCAGCCTCTCAGCGCATCTTCAAACAGTTCGCTCGCGAGGTGAACGTGGTGCTCCCCAAGCTCGAGGCCACGCGCCCGCTCAGGTGGTCCCAATGTGCCATCACCTTCAACTCGGCAGACCAGCTCAAGTGCGCGGCCACCGCAGGCGCCCTCCCTATGATGTGCTCCCCAGTCATCAGCAATGTGCAAGTCACCAAAACTCTCATCGACGGCGGCGCAAGGCTCAACGTCCTATCCGTCGACACGTTCGACAACCTCCAAGTGCCATATGAGCAGCTCCAGCCAACCAAGCCTTTCTCAGGAGTGACCGATGGTTCCACCACACCAATAGGGCAGGTCCGCCTGCCTGTCACCATCGGGGAGCGCAAGAACTATCGCACCAAACTCATCGACTTCGACGTCGCGCACATCCGCCTGCCGTACAATGCCATCCTCGGGTATCCAGCCCTTGCCAAGTTCATGGCAGTCACTCATCACGGCTACAACGTTCTCAAGATGCCAGGAACCGGAGGGATCATCACAGTCCCGTGTGAAGAGAGGGATGCAGTGTGCTCCCTTGAGCGCGCCTTTCAAGCCGCAGCAATCGACGACCCCCACAGCAGAAGTGAAGGCCGTCCGGAGACCATCCCCAAGAAGAAGCTACCACGCCGCACAGGACCTCAGGAGGATGGCGTCGCGGCAGGAGCCTCGTCAGGATCAGCGCCCGCTCCAGGGGCGCCTCCCTCCATCGCATAGGAAGGCGCGCCCGGCGCCCTCCTCAGGCAGGGCTCAGGGGCTCTCTTCTGGAGGGCCTCAGACCTTGCCAACCTCACGAGGGAGGCGCTTGGGCACCACCTGGAAGCGTGCCTCACGGCACACCTTCCTCAGGAGAGCACAGGGCAAGGAGTGCCCACCACCCAGGAGTTCATCACCAAGACCACCCAGGAACTTCAAGAAGCAAGAGCCATGCGCGGCCACAGCCGCTCACAAGGTGCAGCTCCCCATCCAGGCGAGGATGCCGGGCTGCGTGTCTACGTCGACGTCCCAGGGCTCAACAGGGCCGCATCTCAGGAGCGCTTCTGGCCATCGCATGTGGGCCGCTGTGAGGGCCCATCACACAGCTATGTTCACATGCCCTTCGGCTTGCCGAGCGTGGCATCGGCCTATCAGCGCAACATGCGGGAAGTCCTGGCGGCTCAGGAGGCCAGGTTCCATGCCGTCCTGGAGGAGATGGAGACGGTCTTCAGGGAACCTCCCGAGCCCCCAGAGTCTCCTGAGGCTCAGGGCTCCAGTGGCTCATGAGGAGTCATTTCTCCAATGCACGCCTTCAGCTGCACCAACTCTACTTCGTCTACAGAACCAAGTGACATCTTCCAAGCTCGTTTAAGCTGGGAGCGCCCCTCGGGCTGCATTATTCCCAGGCCACATGGGTCCATCCCTGTGGCATGTACCCCTGTTGCTTATGTCTTTAGCTTACTTTGCTGGGGGCGCCCCTCGGGCTGCATCATCCCCAAGCCGCTCGGGCCAGACCCAGTGGCATGTATCGTCCTGCATTTATCCAAGTTTATCTGCTCTTCATGCTTAACCTGCCAACGGCTATCGCCTGCTCGATTGCCACCCACTACGGGCCTGTTCACCCTATGCAATCCGCTTGCACATTAAAAGGGGGGCTCCTGAGCATCGCGACTCAGGAGCTCTTACTGGCTCTCCAGCCCTCACCCCCTGGCCTTGACCATGGCATCGCGACCTGGCATACCAGCAACGGCTGAGCTCGCTCGAGGGCCGAGACCTGAGGACGTAGAGCGCTTGCATCTAACCGCCTTGCAGGAACATACAGTCACCAAGACTCAAGACCAGGCGCAACCCGCCTTGAGGTAGGGCCTCGTGAGTCCCGCGCTGGCTCACGAGTGCCCAGATACACCTCGCAGCCCTGCCGTGCAAGCCGCGTGTCAGGGCGGGGCTGTACACGCCCCGGGGCTCCTCCCGGAGGGGGGCCCCCATCCCATGCCCAAGTGGAAGCACCATGCTCCGTGCTGGCTGACGACACTGCCGAGGAGCGGCTATGCCCGTGCACAAGCGGAAGCACTATGCTCCGCGCTGGTGATAAACAACTGAGGGCGACCCCACGGTCGTGCCAACCTCAGGGAGCCTAGAGCTCAGCGCCCAGCCTTACCGCAATGCCTCCCCTCGGAAAAGTCGCGCATGGGGGCTGGGCACGGGGGCTGCGCTCGGGTCACGCCCAAGCACACGCCACCCAACCAGGTCCCCCGGACCTGGGCATCGCGCGCCCCTCCCGAGGCCTCGGCGAGGGCAGGTATGGAGATTGTTTGCACGTCAAGGGGGACTCCTGTGCATCGCGACTCAGGAGCCTAACTGGTCACGTAGCCCCTCACTCCTTGGTCCGTCCTAGTCTCCGGTCGGCCCAATGGCGGTTGAGGTATGCGCGGGGCCGGCTTTGCCGACGCAGAACGCAAAGCAAATAGGAAGGAAATCGCGAAATCTCAAAGCAAATATTACAAGCATATTGTCCTCACAATACCAAATAAAAGTCTAAACGCCTCCACGAGGAACGGGAAGAATGTCCGCGGGTCACCTCTAGGCGTCGCCACCACCCGCGGAAGGTGCTCCCTCGTGAGCAATCTTGTCTTCACCTTCACCACCAGCTGCAAGGTTGACGACGCCGGACAGAGGGGCGGAGACGAAGCCGCGGAACCTCCTCAGCAAGGCCCCCACCTGATCCCGCACGGCCGCGGCAGCCGCCTCGTATTGATCTTCAGCTACCGGCTCCAGCAGCTCGTCAAGGCAAGCGTTGGGGTCGCGAAGGTGCAGGTGGCTAAAGACGCGGGTCAGCGCGGCTGAAGACAGGACGCGAGATTCTGCCTCCGCCATGGGACCGAGACCATCAACGACCTCCTCAAGCGCCTTCACCACGAGAGGAAGCAGCTGGGCGGGGCTGTCCTCGTTGGTGTCCAGAGGCTTCTCCAGGCCGTGCTCGTAGAGCGTCTTCAGCGCCTTGCGAGATCTCTTCTTGAGATCGGCAAAGGCCACGCGGTCTTCGGCCAGGACTCGCGCCTTGGCATCGAGATCAGCCTCCCTTGTCCCCATCTTCTGCTCCAACTCTTCCAACCGGTTGCGCTCGGCGGCCTGCTTCTTCCCAGTTCTGCCGGCTCAGTATCATGGTTCTTGACAGCTTCCTCCCGGGCCTTCATCTCCACCTCCTTCGCTTGGTGGCATCGTACCTCTTCGGCGTGCTTCTCGCGCAGGCTCTGCAACTCGCCCTCCAGCTCTTGGCAGCGGTCACGGGCGGCCTTGGCGTCTTTCAGCGCCGCCTCACGATCGGCTGCAACGCCGGCATCACCTTGCTTCTCCTTCTCGGAAGCCGCAGCAGCCTGGCCCAGCGCCGCGCGAACTGCCAGGTCGGAGTGAAGCCAGCCAGAGGCCAACTCCAGACGCCCGGCCACCAGGCGCGGGTCCGCGCTCAAGAGATCCGCCTGCAGCTGGGTCATCTCCGAAAGGGCACGCTCCAAGATGGCGGCAGGAGCAGAAGAACCAGGGAGTGGAGGTGCAGCAGTGGGAGGAAGCGACATCGTCGCCAGGGCTTGGGAGACCGCGGACCGCGGAACAACTGGGACCTCGTCAGCCACGCCAAGTACCGGCACCTCCGGATCCAGCGGAACCATGGGGGATGATTCCACGCGGTGATGCCCCTCTTGGCCTTGCGAGGAAAATCGGGCTGGGGAGATGCGAGCGCTGTTGCCTCCTTTCTCCGCGGAAGGCACGGCCGCTGCGTCTTCCTTCCTCTTCTTCGCCGAAGATGACGGCCTGATCAACCAAGGGCAAGTATCAGGAAGCGACGAGTACAAGCAAGGACAAAGCGAAGCTTAAGACACTTACCGATCCACTGCAACGTATTCCACTGACCGCTTGAGAGGCTTGAAGCCTAACAGCTTCGGGACCTGAGGGGCAGGCATTCCGACAACGGCGGCGCCGGGCGGAGTGGAGGCAGAACCGGATCCAGCCCCAGGAGGTATCGGGGCGGAGGCGGCACCTCGGGCCACCAGCGACGACCTACTCCTCGTCGGGACGGGAGGTTGCTCCCTCTCCCCTTGGTGGGCGTCGGCATCGGCATCTTCAGGAAGGGAGCGGAGAATCTCGGCCTTGCTCAGAGGGGAAGTCTCCCCCACCTCTTCCAGGGTCTTCTCTGAGTCCTCCTCCTCTTCTCCCTCTCCGCGGGACTCACCAGAAGACACCTCCACTGGGTTCCGCGCCATAGGAGCTTCCGGAAGCGCCGGCGGCACCAGCCCGCGCGCATCAAAAGTCGGCCTGGAGGCGACGAACTCCTCCCGGTCCCTGCGTTTGAACAGGGGAAGGAAGGCGCTAGGCAGGTACTCCTGGTTGTCCCCGACTATGAGGCACAGGACGGCGTCCAATTCATCGCCAGGCAGGTCCCCCAGCCTCAGGCGGGTCTTGTTTTCTTCTTCGTCAAGCTCCCAGAGGGGGCGCGCACGCCTGAAGTGGGGCAACCCGCAGCATCAAGAACTCCCTCAGGAGCATCGCCCCCGTTATCTTGGCCGCCCTCGCGTTGCCCGGCTTCAGGTCGGTCATCATCTGCCCCAACACTGACGATGCATGCTCGTCGACAAGCTCCGCCTTGGGCCACCCCTTGCCCTGCCGGGGCGCCTCTGTTGGCAACGCCAGGTGCGGATCGGCATGCTGGGCATCCATCATGACCCATTTGGATCGGATGTTGTCGGCCCTCTTCCCGGTGCTCGAGATCGAATTGGCCTTGCTGCATGCGACGAAGTTAGCGCACCCGGAGATGTGACCCTCGCCAACACGAAGGAAGAAAAAATGGCGAAGCAACGCCACAGACGGCAACACGCCCAGGTACGCCTCACAGTAGTAGGCGAAGATGGACATGAGGAGGACAAAGTTGGGATGGAGATGCAACGCTTGTAGACCGTAGTGGTCGAGGACTTCATAAAAGAAATCAGAGAAAGGGGGACCAACCCAACGGCGACGCTGCTCGAGAAGAAAGGGAAGAAGGTGCTCCCTTCAGACTCCGGCTCGTTGGAAGCGAGCCAAAGCTCCGTCTTCCCCCACTCATTGCCCTCGCCCGCTGTCAGCAGGCGCACGGAGGCGAGGCTCTTCTCCATGACAGTGGATGCCTCAAGGGCCGGCTCATACCAAGCCGGTGTTGCGGAGGTCCTGACCTTGCGCGACGCCATGGGCGGCAGATGCAGAGCAAGGCTGGAGCGGATCTGGAAGTAGCGGTGTCGAGGAGCAAGAAAGGGGATCTGGAGCGAGGCAAGGAAGAAGCAATGAAGGCGAGAACTACCCGCGCCAGCCTTTTGTCAGGTCAAGCAGTTGCCAAGGCAGCGTGGGGAAGCGGAGACGCCCACGTCCAATCAACCGCCACGCGTCAATCGAGGCCGCAGACTTTTGGGGCCCGTGGTGCTCCGAACTTGACCCTTGGCTTCGCCGCGAAGCCAAGCCCGAGCGCACCTTGGGCCGGGGGCTACTGTTGGCGTTCTGGGAACGGGGGTCCCCAGACTTGCCTGCCTGCGGCCCACAGCGTGGCTAAGCAGCAGGTCGTACGGCCCATCTTCGTCAACAAGGCACCCAAGACCCTCGCGAGGGACCAAGCCTCACGAGGTGGACGATGCAAGACCTCCTCTGGAGTGGCCTAGCTAGGCAGGCTCACGAGGAGCAGAGATATCAAGGCGAGGCAAACCTCACGAGGCTCTCGTGACATGAGCCATGACGAACGGTACCAGGCGGGCGCCAGTGCGCGCAACGTCTCTATTTCATCTTTGGTGCTAAGGAGGCTAGCGCAGGCGAAGAGTACCGAGGCATCAGGCAAAGGTTGCCATATTGGTGCAACATGACCAAGACTAGAGGACAGCAAGGCGGAGGTCATCATGGAACCCAAGACGGCGTCACCCTAGAGCTTTTCGCAGGCGAAGACCGCTTTTGTCAGGATAGCTTGTACTAGCTGTCCCCCTTCAAATTTGCCCGCCATTGTTGGCTCCCTTCCCGCTCGATATTTGGGAAGAGGACCAGGGCCTATATAAGCAGAGCTAGCCACCATAGTAGAGGGATATCGAATCCTCACGCCACAAGTTTATACGCACAAGAACACCTCAACCTCAGGAGGCTCTTCTTCCCTTGTACTCTTCATCATCAGCCCAAGAGGCAATCCACCACCACCACACTGGAGTAGGGTATTACACCACAACGGTGGCCCAAACTAGTATAAACCTCCTGTCTTCTGTGTTGCGAGTTCGTCGAGTTCGTCCGCAATATCTTAGCGAGCTAGAGCGTAGATCGGTAGGAGGGAGAGACTTCACGCGCACCCCAGTGTTCGAACCTTAAGGGTTTGCCGGAACCCCACATCCGACATCTTCCTCATCCAAGCGGCATCGGACCCCGTCCCCTTCTCCTCCTCCTTCGGACAGCACCTTGGAGGCCGAGTTCGGCCTCGGATCTTTTAGCCCGGCAAGGAAGAGGAAGCTAGCGGAGGAGGAGGTGGAGAATGAGTAAGTATTTCGTCCCCCATCATCTCCTGACCTCACGCCTGTGTTATCTTCCTTTAATTTGGTGTCATCTTTACAGGGACACGGAGACGCTGGCGCAGAGGATGGCGAAGAGGGCCAAGGCCTCGACGGGCGACAAGCCCCCGGCAGGTACTTCACGTACGCCGCTGTTGGTGGAGAGCAGCCCGGACAGCAGCTCCTGACACAGCCCCTGCTTCAGCCCCCAGCGTGAGTCCATCACTCACTCCTTCACTGATGAGCCTTGGGGTGTAAATCTTTGATGCTAACCTTGCCGGGTTTGTAGGAGGAGAACGGCAGTAGGAGGAGCCGCCAAGGGCCACTCCCAACACGCCGCCCCCCTCGACTACGCCGCCCAGAGGGGCGTCCCCGGCAAGGGCATCCACCACCGAACCCACACATATGGAGGAGGAGGGAGCGAGCTTGGGTGCCGGTGGCTCTGCCCCGGCAACGAACGCTGGCGGCGAGGGCTCCACTTCTTCTCAGCCTGGTGCGGGTAAGTTGTTCGCTTCTCGTCCCTGTTCTTTCTTTTTCTTTTTGAATCTTGATCTTGGCTCCGTCTCATTCCCCTTCTCGGTATCCAGACCCTTCCTCGACGGACCGGGAGGATATCGACACCGTCATCAAGGAGGTCGCCAAGGACGCCGAGGACGAGGCCAAAAAGATTGCCACCGAGGAGGCCGCCAAGACCGCCGCTGAAGAGGCCGCCAAGGGGCCTGCCGGGGAGGCCGGCAAGGCTGCTGCCGAGGAAGCCGACAAGGGACCTGCCGGGGAGGCCGGCAAAGGGGCCTACCGGTGAGGGGTTGGTTGACGACCAACCTTCCACCTCTGCTACCTCTGGCTCGGGCAAATACTTGAAGGTGGGCGACAACCTATTCATCCACCTCTCAGGAACGGCAAGCACCAGGGTGCCAACCGAGGGGGAGGTGTTCGACGAAGAGGCGCTCGCCTCCGCCGGGCTTCAGGTTGTTGATGAACCGAGCGCCGGCGGAGGCGGTTCCCAAGAGGATCAGCTTCTCCGAGCCATGAGCGTCAACTTCCAGAAGCTCCAGGCGCTCCACCGTGCCCGCCTGGACAAGGCAAAAGCCAGGATGGCGGCGGTGGACAAGGCGGGGGTGGATCTCGAGGAGCGCGTCGCCGAGACGCAGGCCTGGTTCCGTGAGGCTCAGGAGGGACTGAAGGCTGCCCAGGATGAGCTGGCCGAGCGCACACGGGAGCTCATCCTGAAGCAGGCTGATATTGAGAAGGCCCAGGAGGTGGCGAACGAGCAGCCGCCAAGGATGAGGCCGTCCGGTGGCAGCAGCATGCTTCGCTGAACTCCCAGGAGGAGGACCTGGCCGCCCGCAAGGAAGCGCTCACCGCCACGCTCCGTGGCAAGGACGAGGAGATTGAGAAGCTCGTCGTGCAGCGGACCCAGGAGCTGGAGTAGAGGCACCAGGACGCGCTTGATGCTCAGGCTCGGGCTCACGCCAGCAAGATAAAGGAGCTGGAGGTGGAGCGGGATGGGCTGAAGAAGGTGGTCTCGGAGCTGACGGAGGAGAGGGACGCGGCCAACGGCGCTTTGGCTGATGCACAGGTCACAGTCCTCGGCAAGGCTGAGCTACTATCCAAGGCCAACGACTCCATCAAGGACCTGAAGCTGAAGCTGGAAGGCTTGGAGGGGAAGCTTTCGGAGGTCGGGGCTAGCAAGGAGACCCTGAACAAGGACCTGGAGCAGGAGAAACGGCTGCGGAGCAACGACGCCGCCGATCACGAGTACGCGAAGGGCATGAATCTCTAGATCAGACGCCTTCCCGATGTCGCAGGGAAGCTCACCGCCCAGCTAGCCGTCATGGGCATGCCAGACGTCAGGCTTTCCAAGGACAGGAACACAAGCCTCAACGTCAGGCTGACCTTGTTCTTCGAGCGCATCCTCGACGCCCTGGAGCAACTCCACTCCAACTGGGCGACTTATCTGGCCAACGAGGCCCGGAGGCTCTCCCGGGGTGCCCTAACCAAGGTGCTCACCAAGGTGGCGTTCTGGAACCCCACCGTCAACTTCGCCGACGCGTTGGAGAGCTTGCCGGAGGGGACGGACCTCGCGGCGCTCAAGGAGCATATCAAGCCCATCATCGATTGCATCGACGGAGTCCAAAGGGTGGAAGGCCAGCGACGGGATTAGGCACCCCGTTTCTCGTTGCCGCTGCGAGTTCAAGACCAAGACAATTTCATCTTAAGTTAGAATCGCAACGATTATTTGATGTAATATAACTCTGCAGTACTTTAATATCAAGCATGATATCTTCCCGTTAGATCTTTCTTTGTACGTTTGCACCCTACGCTTGGTGAGATAAGGCTGCCGGCGCGTAAACCCATGCCGTGGTGCTTTGAGGACGGATCCTTAGCACCCTGCCAGGAGGGCGCTTGCTGCCGGGCAAACCACCTTGCCGTTCTCAGCGCGGCCGCCTGAACTATCGAGCGGATTCGAGACAGAGACAAGGGCATTGCTAATAGCGGGTAGGCTACTTTGCCGTCCTCAGCGCAGCCGCATGAAACTGTCGAGCGGACTCGAGACAAAGACAAGGGCGTTGCCAATGGCGTAAGGGTCCCATTGCGTGCAGGTTTCCCATACAAGGAACGAGATCTTTCGAGGAAGCCAGACTTATATATAAATGAAATTACCCAAAATTTTGCGGGACTTAGCTTTTCGTGGCCACGCGGATAGCTATCACGGCTGCGGATGGCACCACAGGGCGGCTGACCGGCGTCGCCTTCTCCTTTTGAGCTATCCCCATGAAAAAGTCGATGCATCGGCTCCAAAACAGGATTCTCACAGCTTGCGCCCCCTACCTGGCGCGCCAAAGATGTCGTGGGAAACGACTCCTATGGGATCATGAAGAATCCCTTTTCCTATGGTTGGCGGGCGCGGGGCTGTGAAAAGAGCGGGATTAGAAGATCAACGCAGGGGGGTTATCCAGGTTCGGGTCGCAAGTGATGCGTAATACCCTACTCCTGCTGGTTTATGTTTATCTGGTGTTCTTGGACTAGCTACAGAAGCGCGCAGGGTCCAAAAAGTCCGAATCCTCTCTCAGTATGCCGCGGGCCTCCTTTTATAGACAAAGGGGCTGCCACAGTGGCACACAGGAGGTGGAAAGTTGTACAGTGGTCGAGTCTATCTCCTGGCACCGTAGGACAAACGCATTTAATGCGCTGCTGATGTGCCCTTCTTGCTTTATCGAGGACGGCAAGGAAGCTCGTCCCAGCTGTCGCCGCCTCGCCCGGCTTCGACGCGCGTCCGAGCTGATGAGGCGTGTAGTGCAACGTTGGCTGGCTGTTGGGTTGGCGCGGTGGCAGAGTCTTCACGAAGATCTGCATGCCACCACGCAGGTGCTTGCTGAGTTGGCTGGAAGCTGCATGTCGCTACGCAGGTGCCTGCCTTGTTGGCGGGCTGGCTACTATGTTGGAACGGCGGTGGAGCTTTGGCAAGTCCGGGCCGGGCTGCGGCCCCGCGGATGTCTTCGGCAAGAGTCTTGCCGGGGCCCCGGCAAGGGTCTTGCCGCGGCATCGTGGTCGTCCCCGGCATGGGAGTTGCCGGGGGTCTCGTGGGTATCTTCGGCAAGGATCTTGCCAAGGATCGTCGCCTTCTGGTTATCATCTAGTCTTGTATGCTTCTGGTCTTCACAAAGATCTGCATTCCACCATGGAGGTGCCTCCCGAGCCTTGGTTCCAATGTGGTTGACAGTGTTGGAACTCGTGGGCTCAAGGGTGGCAGCTCTACTGGTGTTGGGCAAGTCGCCCCGGCAAGGGCCCTTTCGGGGAGGGCTCACCTCGCCCTTCTGCTCTTCATGCTTCTGTGTTGGTGTTGCTCTGTCCGTCTTGTGTCTTTGCTCCCACTGCACCGCCAAGCGTGGCCATCGACTCGTGGCTGCAACTGCCCGCGCACAATTAAAGGGGTACAAATAGGACCCCTACTTTTGTACACCGACACCACTTCCTATGCATAGGGATTTTGTGAGCAAACAACTTACAGGAACAAGAATCAACTAGCATAGGAAGGCAAAACAAGCATAACTTCAAAACTTTCAACACATAGAGAGGAAACTTTATATTATTGCAATTCCTAAAAGCATATGTTCCTCCATCATAATAATTTTTAGTAGCATCATGAATGAATTCAACAATATAACTTTCACATAAAGCATTCTTTTCATGACCCACGAGCATATAAATTTTACTACTCTCCACATAAGCAAATTTATTCCCATGAATAGTAGTGGGAGCAAACTCAACAATGTAACTATCATGGGATTGAAAATTAAAATTGTGATGACAAGTTTCATGGTTATCATTATTCTTTATAGCATACATGTCATCACCATAATCATCATATATAGGAACTTTGTTGTCAAAATCAATTGCAACCTCTTCCAAAATAGTGGATTCATCATTAAATAAAGTCACGACGTCTCCAAATCCACTTTCATCAATATAATCATCATAAATAAGAGGCATGCAATCATCATAATAAATTTTCTCATAAAAACTTTGGGGACTAAAAATGTCATACTCATCAAATATAGCATCCCCAAGCTTATGGCTTTGCATATCATTAGTATCATGGATATTCAAAGAGTTCATACTAACAACATTGCAAGCATGCTCATCTTTCAAATATTTTGTGCCAAACATTTTATTGACTTCTTCTTCTAGCGATTGAGCACAATTTTCCGATCGATCATTTTCAAGAAAGATATTATAAAGATGATCAATAATATGATGCAACCTCAATTCCATTTTTTATGTAGTTTTCTTTTATAAACCAAACTAATGATAAACCAAGAAACTAAAAGATTCAAGTGCAAGATCTAAAGATATACCTTCATGCACTCACCTCCCCGGCAACGGTGCTAGAAAAGAGCTTGATGTCTACTACGCAACTTTATTCTTGTAGACACGTGTTGGGCCTCCAAACGCAGAGTTTTGTAGGACAGTAGCAATTTTCCCTCAAGTGGATGACCTAAGGTTTATCAATCCGTGAGAGGTGTAGGATGAAGATGGTCTCTCTCAAATGACCCTGCAACCAAATACAAGAAATCTCTTGTGTCCCCAACACACCAAATACAATGGCAAATTGTATAGGTCCACTAGTTCAGCGAAGAGATGGTGATAAAGTTTAATATGGATGGTAGAAATATATTTTTATAGTCTGAATAAATAAAAACAGCAAGGTATCAAATAGTAAACGGGCACAAAAACGGTATTGCAATGCTTGAAAATGAGGCCTAGGGTCCGTACTTTCACTAGTGCAATCTCTCAACAATGCTAATATAATTGGATCATATAACCATCCCTCAAAGTGTGATGAAGAATTAATCCAAAGTTCCTATCTAGCGGAGAACATAAGAATAAATTGTTTGTAGGGTACGAAACCAACTCAAAGCTATTCTTTATGTTCGATCTATTCAAGAGTTTGTACTAAAATAACACAAAGCTATTCTTTCCACTCGATCTATCCTAGAGTTCGTACTAAAATAACACCAAAGCAAATTCATATTCATAATACTCAATCAAACACAAAGAACTTCAAAGAGTGCCCTGAGATTTCTGCCAGAGAAACAAAGACAAGAACGTGCATCAACCCCTATGCATAGATTACCCCAATGTCAGCTCGGGAATCCGTGAGTTGAGTGCCAAAACATATATCAAGTGAATCAATACAATACCCCATTGTCACCACGAGTATTAAATTGCAAGACATATATCAAGTGTTCTCAAATCCATAAAAGTATTCAATCTGATAAAACGAAATCGCAAAGGGAAAACTCAATTCATCACAACAAGATAGAGAAGGGAAAACACCATATGATCCGACTAAATTAACAAAGCCCACGATACATCAAGATCGTGACATCTCAAGAACACGCGAGAGAGAGAGAGAGAGACAAAACACATAGCTGCTGGTACAAACCCTCAGCCCCGAGGGTGGACTACTCCCTCCTCATCATGGTGGCCGCCGGGATGATGAAGATGGCCACCGGAGATGATTCCCCCCTCCGGCAGGGTGCCGGAAAGGGTCTAAATTGGTTTTTGGTGGCTACAGAGCCTTGCGGCGGCGGACTTCTCATCTAGGTTAACCCCAAAGGTTTTTGTAATATTTGTGAATTTATAGGGTAAAGAGGGGGTGCGGGAGGCCATCGAGGTGGGCACAACCCACCTGGGCGCGCCTGGGCCCCCAAGCGCGCCCTGGTGGGTTGTGTCCCCATCGGGGCACTGCCCAGGTGCTGCTCTGGTCCATCTTGGATGTTCTGGTCCATAAAAAATCTCCAAAAAATTTCGCGGTGTTTGGACTCTGTTTGATATTGATTTCCTGTGATGTAAAAAACAAGCAAAAAATAGCAATTAGCACTGGGCACTGGGTCAATAGGTTAGTCCCAAAAAATGATATAAAGTTGCTATAAAATGATTGTAAAACATCCAGAAATGATAATAAAACAGCATGAATACTTCATATATTATAGATACGTTGGAGACGTATCAAATACTCACGAACACTACTCTGATGAAAGGCAAAGTTGTGATACGAGGATGGAATATGTAAGAAAAACTGGACGGCTTGACATATTCACACCTATGATGTGGTAACTAAGCAGAAGGCACTTCAACTAATTAGAAGCACTACAAGCTAGACACCATATGGAAGGTGCAACCAATATCATTCTGTCAAGTTAAAACGGTCTCGTCATAGGTGGCATTCATCAAACTAGAAGCACTGCATGCTAGAAATCATATTCAAGACGCAAACCAATATCACACTGCCAACTTAAAGGTGTCCCATCATAAGTGACTGATGCAGGATACACAAGAAGAGTAGTTTCATGTAATAACATGGTGTGATAGATAGATATAGTATGTACCAAAAACAGGAAAGCATGTCAATTCACACGTATCATGTGTATGCTAAGCAGATGCAGTTTACACTAATTAGGAGCTATACAAGCTAGACACCAAATGCAACATGCAACCAGGTATCACACTGCCAAGTTAGAGCAAGCACCTTGGATGGTGGAGTAGGGGAGCGCAGACTTGGAACTTGTAATGCACTAGCAGTACAAGGAGAATCCGTACAGATGCTCCATTTACGTTGCTACAGAGGACCACCATCATCGTCTTCCTTACTCTTTTCCTTCCTCTTTTTTGATTTTGCCTTATCAAGTCAAACCCACAAGAAAAAGGAATACAATTTGCTCTTCAGAACTCATTGATGCATGATACTGACGAACACTACTTTCATGTAAGGCATCCGCATGATAGAGGATGGAATATGTATGAAAAACAGGACGACATGACATATTAACATGTATGATGTATAAAGTGTAAACTAAGCACAAGGTGTTTGAACTAGTTAGAAGCAATGCAAGCTAGAAACCATATGAAAGATGAAACCAATATCACTCTGCCAAATTAAAAGGGTGGCCTAACAAATGTATTTGACCAAATTAGAAGCAATACATGGCAACGGGCTAGAAATAATATGCAATATGCAACGAATAAAGGTGTCTCACCGTAAGTGATTGATGCAGGATACAGAAGAGAGGTAGTTTCATGTAAGAACATGGTTAACACATAGATGTAGTGTGTACCAAAAATTGGAAGGCATGTCCTATTCAAAGGTATAATCTGTAAACTAAGCAGATGCAATTTACCCTAATTAGCAGCATTACAAGCTAGACACCGTATGCACACATGCAACCACATATCACACTTCGAAGTTAGAGCAAGCACATGCGATGGTGGTGTAGGGGAAGTGCGGTCTTCAAGTACAGAGCTATGTTCAATATCTTCATTTAGGCTTGCTGTTTCTTGAGAATCATGTGGAGAGGATGAAACTGCACTCTTTATAAGAGTAGCGTGTCTCACACTAACCCACGGGCATGACTGTCTCATCATAAGCGATAGATGCAGGATACACAAGAACAGTAGTCTGATGTAAGAACATGGTGTGATAGGCAGATGTAGTATGTACCAAAAACAGAAAGGCATGTCATATTCACATGTATAATGTGTAAGCTAAGGAGGTGCAATTTATTAAATTAGGAGCAATACAAGCTAGGCATCATATGCAACATGCAACCAGATCTCACACTGCCATGTTAGAGCAAGCACCTGGGGTTGTGGAGTAGGGGAGATGAGATTTGGAACTTGCACTGCAGTAGGAGTAGCAGGAGAATCTGCAGAGATCATCTGTTTCGGTTGCTCCAGAGGACCACCATCATTCCGTGCCTTCGTCCTTATAGATTTTGCCTTGTCAAGTAACACACAAGAAAAAGGAATGAAATTCGCACTTCCAAAATCATTGATGCATGATGTTGATGAACACAACTTTTATGTATGGCAACCACATTGTAGGAGGATGGAATATGTACGAAAAACGCTAAGCAGAAGGCATTTCAACAAATTGGAAGCAATGCAATCTAGACACCATATGAAAGATCCAACCAAAATCACTCTACCAAGTTAGATGTGTCTCACTATAAGTGGCCTTCAACAAATTAGAGGCAATACATGTTTGAAATGATATGCAAGATGCAACCAATATTACACTGTCAACTTGAAGGTGTCTCGCCAGAAGTGATTGATGAGGGATACACAAGAAAAGTAGTTTGATGTAATAACATGGTTAATAGAAAGACGTAGTATGTACCAAAAATAGGAAGACATGTCATATTCACAAGTATAATGTGTTAACTAAGCAGATACAATTTACCCTAATTAGAAGCATTACAAGGTAGACACCATATGCAACATGCAACCACATATCACACTGCCAAATAAGAGCAAGCACCTGCGATGGTGGTGTGGGGGAATTGCGCTCATCAACTAGAGAGCTACGTTGACTATCTTCATTTAGCCTTGTTGTTTCTTGAGAATCATGTGGGGAGGATGACACTGCACTCTTTAAACGAGTAGCGCGTCTCACAGTAACCCACTAGGGTGACTGTCTCATCATAAGTGATTGATGAGGGATACAAAAGAGCATTAGTTTGATGTACGAACATGGTTAATAGACATATGTAGTATGTATCAAAAACAGGAAGGCATGTCATTATCAAAGGTATAATGTGTAAAGTAAACAGATGCAATTTAACCAAATTGGAAGCAATACAAGCTAGACACCATATGCAACATGCAACCACATTTGACAGCGCGAACTTAAAGCAAGCACCTAGGATGGTTGTGTGTGTGGCAATTGAGACCATCAAATGCAGAGCTATGTTTACTATCTCCATCTGTTGACACTACACCCTTTAGAGTGCTGAAACGCTTAGTGCTTATCTTTGAGTTACACTGGAGCGACTTCTGTCGTTTCTTTTTTGTATTCATCAACACTGCGCCAGAGTCTGAAATACCCATGCATTAAAAAATAGTGTGAGTATGGGTGAAGTGTGTGCACAAGTAGTACAGTGTAAAGGTAGCAGATAGCAGGTCGGTGAGAAATAAATGACATGAGACATATGATAGCTCTACAACATGCATGGCACACGAAACTACTAGATTCTAGGATTCTGAAATATGAGCACAGGAATGGCTGGGAAATGCAGATGCTCCTCCAGCACACCACAAGGTGTGGTCCTATGAAAATAACAGTCGACTGAAAACAAATAGGCCAGTCCATTTTTTCTGCACCGTCCGATGTACAAAGAACGGGCAGATCGCCTTCATCTACCTCCAGCCAGTCAGTGTTACGATCTTCCTCGAAACGCCAGCGACCACCGGCCCAGTCCCGTGCCTCCGCCCTCCCCTTGACCTCACCGCACCGCCGTGCTTGGCACCGCCCCCCCACTGGTACACGTTGGTGCTATACAAACGGTTTTTAACCCCTTTCCGCGACGGCATTTGGAACCATCGCCAAGTGAGTGTGGTGATAGGGGGGTCCTTCCCACACGATCCAGAAACCGTCGGGGATATGCCCTCCTGGCACACACGCTCGGCAAAATGAGGTCGTGTGCGACCGACGAGCGCTCAAATACGGAAATATGTACCGTAGAGCTAAAACAATACAATTATACAGGCGAAATTGTTTCCGGTCGCAAGTACATCCCACACAGTCAGTCCCCACTAAACGTTTCCGTTCGTATGTACATCCCACACAGTCGCTCCAAGGAAAACGTATCCGTTCACAGGTACATCACACACAATTTTTCCCGTTAAATCGTTTGCGTTATTGAATGTATCGCACACGGTCCATAGAAGAAACTGTGTGGCAAAAGTTGTCCATCACACACAGTTTTTATGTGGTAAATGTTGCGCAAGGTGGCCTAACGCAAACAGTTTTCAAGAGAAAGTCGTGTGTGATTGTTCATTGATCCAACACGGTTTATTCCTAGAAACTGTGTGCGTTGGCTGAGGTCATCGCCCAAGGTATTATTTCAATAACCGTTTGCAATAGCAAAACCCAATTAGCAGGCTAATTCGCCATTAGCAGGCTAATTGCCCTATTATTAATAATCCATTTATTAATCTAATTGACATTCATATTAAGCACACAATATATTTCATTTCCATATTAAGGAAGCGGAATTTCATAATTGAAATACATCAGAGTACAACATGATGTAGCTTCAGCACTCAGCTACCCCATTACACAATTGCACTAGCACCAAGTTCCACATGCAACATGTAGAACCTTTCGAAATTAGCATCATAGACGGTATATAGACAGATGCATCTCATTTGGAAAACTGCTGAAGCGGAAGGCGAATATTGAGCCTTCATTCATGTTGAAGGTCTTTGCAACTTTAGGCCAGTGCCTGTGGATGATTGACCGTCCGTCCTCCGTCCTCTTCAGGAACACTTCAATATTGAACCGTGGGTGTTGTATGAAAACCTTCCTCGCCTCCTGACCATAGAGGTGGTTTGAGAGGTAATCATCAGTGAACTGCTTTGGAAAGGCCTGAAAACAAGGATGTGCATAAATATCTTCTCTATATTGGAAATGGGGCAAAGGAATAAAAAAAGGCAAGGTATAATACTTAGTACCATCTTGTAGTGAACTGATGTCTTCTTCATCGTGCATACAAAGATCTTGTTGTTTTTTGTCGCTAATTTCTTTATCCTAACAATCTTTCTGAGTTTCTTGATTTGATTGATATTCATGGACAACTCATTTCCCCATGTGCAAAAAGGGTCGAACAGTGGGTCAAAACCTCTGACAGCAGGACCTACATGTGCAAGACCAAATTGTTAAAAACCAAAATATTAGAATGGTTCCTGCAATTGCACAATAATGTGCTATTAGAGAACGGACCATGCACGTGCTAACCTTGATTGTAAACCTGAGTGCTTCCCATTGTTTCCCTACAACACATATAAGGTAGTTAGTCATCAGGTTAAGTAAGGGTTCGCATGCTATCAGTAAAATATGTTGATTAAAAATAAGCACATTGCAGATTCATCAGATTAATTCAAGTCACACGGAAAACCCATTTATCCAAACCAAGCATGATTAAGAACTAGGAAATATAGCACTTGTATATGTTTCTCATGTATTAAGTGCAGCCAAATTTGATTTATTCCTCACATGCACAACAATACAAATTTCTACCCACGACAATTAGACATCGCAGTGTAGAATCGAACCAAGCAGTTAGCTAAACACCACAACAGATGAACCAAACATTAACTGAGCACCACATTGCACAATATAACATACTCCTAATAGAAGATCAGACAGTTAACCAAACAGTTAACTACAACAAATTGTAGCAATTGTATTTGTTTCTCATGTATTTACTATAGCCAAATTCAATTTATTCCTCACATGGTATACAATAACAGAATGCACCCACAACTATTGAACATCGCATTACAGAATTGAACCAAACAGTTAACTAAACACCACAACAAAAATGAACCAAACGTTAACTGAGCACCACATTGCACAATGTATAACCAAACCAAGCATGCTTGACAACTTGGAAATATAGCAATTGTATTCGTTTCTCATGTGTTTTGTAAAGATAAATTCGATTTATTTCTCACATGGAAGAGAATACAAAATTGCAGCCTGAAGAATTGAACATCACATTTGCATAATTGAACCAAACAGTTAACTGAAGATGACAACTAATTATAAAAACAGTTAATAAGTGAGCACCACACTGCATGACATATAGAACATATACACTAGAGCAACAGATTGCATGGTAAAATTAGATAGCACAATTCACTAGAATTTGTGAAGGAAAGGCAGGAGCAGCACACGCAACGGGTAAACCAAGCATGCTTAACCGGCGTAGCTAGCAAATGGCAAGGTGCTCCTCCAAGATCTAGGGGTCGGCACGAATGGCAGCCATCGCGACCTCATCCACGCGTGCGGCCGCGATTTGCTTCTCCGCTGCTAAATGCTCCTTGAGATCTTGGCTATACTGCGTGCACCATGGCTTAGGGCGGCGCTTATTTGGTGGAGGGGTCGGTGATTTGGGTGGAAGGTGTCGCGCTCGCGCCGGCGTTCAGGGCATGTGGGATGTGGAAGGAGGAGGAGGATGGGGGGCGGGTGTGGATTACCTGCCTGGATAGACGAGGCCGAGCGGCGTGAAGGAGGGTCGCCGACGAGGAGGTGGCGCTGCAAGCAAGGAGTGAAGGTTTCAACTTGGAAAGTAAGGCGGAAAGAGGGGAAATGTGGCTTTTGGTAAGGGGAAGCGGCATGGAGGTAGATATTTCCGCGGAAGCCAAAAATTTGGAATCGCTTCAGCCAAAAAACTAGCGCGCAAAGTGTCATCAGACACGGTCCCTTATTCAGAACTGTGTACGATATGTGGACATCACAAACGATTCAGATAGCTTAACCCGTGTGTGATGATTTTGAATGTCAAATGTTTTGGTTCGAATTTCCAAGGTTACAGTGGTCATCCACGTCATTGCATAATTTGGGTACACAAAGGAGACTACAGCACACCCACACTTCTTAATCGAGCAAGTTCAGCAATTAAATAGAGCTAGCTAACCTAAACATTACTCTAACAAATTAAAAACCGGTGCTCTTAATTAAACAAAACAAAGAGTACTACTACGGCTGGTGCTCATCAATCTCCGCCGCCGCCTCCATGTCCAGCTCGCGCCCGACGATCTCCTGGGGAAGGGGCTCCATGGCATCCATCGCACCATACTCGGCAAGCATCTTGCCATCCGGGTCCGCCATCTCTTTGGAAAAGGCCGCCATGAGCTGGGCGTGGGCGGACGCGATCTGGGCTTGGACCATCGAAAGGTATGCGGCGGAGAAACGGAAGGCTGCTCGAACGCTCTCGGCGATTGCCAGCTCTTCGGCTGTGGGTTGCCGACCGTTGTTGGAGAAGCTTCGTTCGATTTGTGCGGTGACCTCCAGGAGCTGGGCGTGGGCGGCCTTGACATGGTCATGGGCGGCCTTCATCAGGGATAAGGCCGCCACTGTGGAACGGACAGCTACTGTGCTGCACTCGCCAGTTGCTATCCCCAAGGCAGATGTTGCAGCCACCACCTGAGAAGCAACAGCGGCCGTTTGGGCTGCCTTTGCCACCTGGTCACAGATTGCGGCCGCGCTCATGCACCTTGTTAGCACGCGCATGGCGGCTACGGCCGCGCTCTCGCCGGAGTGGGCCATCGAAGTTGCCCTCATGACGCGGGTCCACGTGCCCATCTTTCACCGGCGATGATTGAATAGTGAAATGATATTTGGGGAGCGAGCTAGTGTGCTTAAGACGCCGGCTGTGGACTGTAGCCGACGCACCGTCTCGCGTAAGCCATAGGCATACTATACACCGATGGTGCTCCAGGATATTTTGTGCTGCATCTCACACGGTTGGTGATAATAAACTATGTGCGATCTACTTGATTTTTCATCTTGATTTGAATTACATAATGGGGTCACAGCGGAATGGACGGTGTTTGAATTGCTAGACCTTTTTATCTGGAGTGAACATGCAACTATATGTGTGTCGTAAAAGAATTGGAATTATTCAGGGTTCGTTTGAACATTTTATACATTAAATTGGTTTTCTAGCCATTTCAGGTGCACAATTCAAAATTAAACTACATGCACAAGCTCCGTTGCACCAACATGGGTTGTAAAATCATATATGTGTCCATGGGTTTATGCTTATCTCCCATGCAAGAAATGGGGGTGAAATCCGAACACCACGGCACCGTGGCTCTCCGGCAAATGTCGACGTACTTGCTTTTGTAATTCTAGTAAATCCAAAATTCATCCAAAATTCATGAAACTTGGCATGCTATCATGGAGCAGCATCAACATGCCGTTGTAAAAATTCTGTCCCATTTGGGGCAGGTTTGGGTATAAGCTTCTCATAAACCAGAGCTTCTTACAACAAGTGTGATGGTTTCGGTAGGGAATGTTTCACCTTTCTGGATGAAACGATATCCATTGCCTCTTCTTGATTTGAATTTTTTTCCTAGTGTCAACATAAAATGACAGGAGTGTTGTGTCAATTTTTGGGATTTTTCAGGGTTCGCTTGGACTTTTTTATACATTAACTGAGTTTTCTATGCATTCATGTGCAAAATTCAAATTTGAACTACATGCACATGCTCTAATGCATATAAATTAGTTGAAAATTCAAATCCATGTCCTTGGTTGCTTGCTTAGGTCCCATGCAAGAAATGGGAATGAATGTCAAACACCATGCCACCGTCACTCGGCCGCAAACATTGAGATACCTAGTTTTTAAATTCTAGTAAATCCAAAACTCGTCTAAAATTCATGAAACTTGGCATGCTATCATGGAGCGGCATCAACATGTCGTGGTAAATGTTTTGTCCCGTTTGGGGTAGGTTTGGGTATATGCTTCTCACAAACCAGAGCTTCTCACAACAATCATAATGGTTTCGGTAGGGAATGTCCCACCTTTGGGGACGAAACGATATCCATTGCCTCTTATTGCTTCCAAAAAATTTCTCATGTCAACATAGAACAACAGGAGTGTTGTGTCAATTTTTGTGATTTTTCGGGGTTCGTTTGGACATTTTTATGCATTAACTGAGTTTTCAATGCATTTATGTGCATAATTGAAATTTGAACTACATGCACATGCTCAAGTGCATATAAATTGGTTGAAAAGTCAAAACTATGTCCTTGGGTGCATGCTTAGGTCCCATGCAAGAAATGGGAATGAATTTCAAACACTAGGGCACTATTGATTGCCGACAAAACATTGAGATGTTTGGTTTTTAAATTCTAGTAAATCCAAAACTTGTCTGAAATTTATGAAACTTGGCATGCTATCATGGAGCGGCATCAACATGTTGTGGTAAAAATTTTGTCCCATTTGGGGCAGGTTTGGGTATATGCTTCTCACAAACCAGAGCTTCTCACAACAAGCATGATGTTTTTTTTAATATTAACAAGCATGATGGTTTCGGTAGGGAACGTCTGGACGAAACGATATCCATTGCCTCTTATTGTTTTCAAAAATTTTCTCGTGTCAACATAGAACAACAGGAGTGTCGTGTCAATTTTTGTGATTTTTCAGGGTTCGTTTGGACATTTTTATGCATTAACTCAGTTTTCAATGCATTTATGTGCATGATTCAAATTTGAACTACATGCACATGCTCCAGTGCATATAAATTGGTTGAAAAAACAAATATGTCTCCTTGGGTGCATGCTTAGATCCCATGCAAGAAATGGGAATGAATTTCAAACACTAGGGCACCGTTGATTGCCGCCAAAACATTGAGATACTTTATTTTTAAATTCTAGTAAATCCAAAACTCGTCTTAAATTCATGAAACTTGGCATTCTATCATGGTGCAGCATCAACATGCCGTGGTAAATTTTTTGTCCCATTTGGACCAGGTTTGGGTATATGCTTCTCACAAACCAGAGCCTCTCACAACAAACATGATGGTTTCGGTAGGGAACATCCCACCTTTGGGGACAAAACGATATCCATTGCCTCTTATTGTGTAACATCCCAAATTTTCAATTTGGAATGTTATACATAGATCATCATTGCATAGCATATATTATTGCATTTTGGCAAATCCTCGATAAATCCTAAGCAACTCAAGGACCCTCGGAGAGAGTTGGGGATTTTCCCGATTTATCATATTTGATTTTCATCAAATAATAAAACGAGGATTTTGGTTTTAATTATTTTCTCTCCGGAAAAATATTTCACATTAAAATAAATGAGAGGAGAAAATATGACTTCTCCAAAACAATTGAAATATTGGAGGAAAAATATTAAAATCATATATTGGATTTTATTCGGATTTTATTTGCAATTTTGATTGCATTAAAAAAAATTGCACATTTTCAAAACTGCATTTTTGTGTCAAAAAAAATGTTCACCTTGTTCTAATTATTTTAACTAGACGGGGAAAATTTGCTTTATCATTTTTGGATTTTTATTTATTTTTCTGCGATTTTTTTTATATTCGGCGGAATATTTAAAAAAACACCGCGCCCGACCGGGCCGAGGCCCAGCCGAGCCGGCCGGCCCACCCCGCGCCCCGTCTCCCTCCTGGAGACCGAGGCGAGCACGGCCGCCGCCGCCGAGTCCCGCTCGCCTACGCCTCCCCGGCGCCCCCTTCCCCAAGCCGGCGAAGCCCCCCCCTCCTTAAATACCTCCTCACCCCGCCGCCTCTCTCCACCCCGCC
>NC_057802.1:426376175-426384262 GCF_018294505.1 Triticum aestivum | reverse complement strand
CCCAAGCCCCACCGCACCCCGCCACCCTCGCCGACCCCGCCGGAGCCCCAAGCCGCCCCGCCGGAGCCCGTCCCGACGAGGTACCGAGCCGCCGCCGCCGCTTGCCGGTTTTTCTATAAAAAACCGTTCCTTTTTTTAAACCCTAGATCGGTTTATTTTTCTTCGGTTTTATTATTTAGTGAACGTTCACCGATCCGTTCGTTTTAATGAACGTGTTCGTCGGATTTTCGCTGTTAACGAACGTTCGTTCGTTTAACCGTTCGTCAGTTTTCTTTTTCGTCGGATTTTTCCACGATTATTCCAGATTTCGATTTCATATCAGATCTTCATTTTCGTTTAACTTTTCGCTCGTTTATCGGAATCAGGCGATTCAAGCGCCTAGAGTTTCGTCTCGAAATTCTCTTTCCGTTTAACCTACTCAAACAAGTGTTTGCTACTGTAAAATTTGACCTAGATCCAGATTAGTAAACGAAGCTTGTTTTTTTTGCCGTTTGACTTTCGTTGCTTTGTTCGAGTTGATTCTTTTTGCAAACCGGAGTTCTTAAGTTGAACTTTCTGGTTGGATCTTTTATTCGAGTTTTACCTGTGCATTAGATGAGTACTTATTGTTTGCTTGTTTGATTGCGATAGAGTACCCGGAGTGCGCCGCTTGTTACTTTGAATCTCTAGGTTTCGCGGATCATCAGCAAGGCAAGTAACACTTTGATCATACTTTTCCATACCCAGTTTTTATTGCATTAGATCAGTCCTCAAACATTGCATGGTTAGGATCTAATTAAACTATGGGTATTGGGATGTAGTTGAGGTAGTAACTATTACCTGTGTTATTTATCAAACCCTTGGAAGTTACTTCTACGTTTGCTATTATATTGCCATGCTATGCTCGTAGACGTGGATTGGGTTTGAGAGATATCCATGACAGATGTGAGATTGTTAATTAATGGTTTACTTAAGGTGGCAACTAAAACTCACATCTGGGTGGATTGAGGCACCTGGGGAACCCAGTGCTGCTTGTATTTTTGGATATCCCGGGGTACCCGTGTGATCATCCTATGGACCGCCACCCAGGCTCTAAGGGATCATAAGATTATTCATGCTAGAAACTTCCGTGTGTAGCCACAAGCTATTATGGGCTCTAGCATAGTTGAGTAGGTTACATGATCTCTTGAAGAGGTGGGCTAGCAGATGTAGGGGAAAGTAGGTGTAACTGTCCATCCGGAGTAAAGGGTGATTGTTTCTGAAAGACTGTGTCTCGGTCATCCGTTTCTCAAACATCATGCAGTGCGAGAATCAAGCGGAGGCGATCGAGTCTTGTGGGGAAAAGTGCGCAAACCTCTGCAGAGTGTACAAACTAATCATGGTTAGCCGTGCCCCCGGTTATGGACAACTTGAGTATCTAGTACCTGGATTATCATGTGAATCTCATCATCATGTTACTTTAATTAATTTTGTTGGGTTAATGATGACACTTAATTGGGATTGAGTTGGAGGTACCTTCTCAATGTTTAACAACCACCATGATAGTTAAACATAACTTATTCCTTTGCAGTAGGGAAAAAATGGCTTTTCGCAAAACGGTACCATAGAGCTTTCCACCAGCCATATATGCATGTAGTATAGCATTATTATGTTCATTATTCTCTATGTGTTATTGCCAGCATATTCCATGTGCTGGCCCGTTTTTGGGCTGCAACGTTTCATGTTGCAGACTTTTTAGACGACGAGTAAGGTGCCTTAGGTCGTGGTCTTATACTCAGTGATGCCGTTGGAGTTGATGGACTCACCTATCTTCCAAGTCTTCCGCTGTTATCGTATTTAGATGGCCTTAAGCCATATTTATCATACTTATTCTCTTTTGAGATATTCGATGTAATAAGTGTGTGATTGCTACTCTGTTATAAATCCTCCATTTGTACTGTGCGTGTTAGCATTACTGATCCAGGGATGACACTGGTGCACAGCAGCACAGACTATTTGAGGTCTGGTCGCTACAAAGGTGGTATCAGAGCACACGCTGACTGTAGGACACGACCACTAAGCTTAAGCCCTAGAACACTTCTCTCTTCTCATTTCTGACCCCTTTCCACTTTCTACTCTTTTAGGAATGGCGGATGCAAGGAGCAAGTTCATGCAACCAGATGAAGACACGCCTTTTGGACGACACTTGAAGGAAGTCACTAAGTACTTGAACATAGGAATACCCAGCATCACCGGAACCTACAACGCCACATTACCTGAAGAGGAGAGCTGGAAGATTCAAGTTCAAGTTCCAGGAAGGACATTTGCGCCAGTTACTGAACCCATAAGATTGGTTTTTGAAGCACCAACCTGGAGTTTAGGGAAGAGCATGGCAGCCCACATCGCTATGGGACGCATTGGAGAAGTCTACCATAAGGAGCTTAAGGATACTATTTATCAGATTTGTGGACGCCGAGACGAGCAATGGGAGATGATCAGAACCAAGAAGGATGGATCAATTGCAGCTTTCATCCAGGAGCAAAACCAACACATTCGTCGCCAGGAGAACCAGATCTGCTCAGACAAGGAAGAGCTGAAGAAGGCATTGACGAAGATCAAGGAGCTGGAGGAAGAACTCAAGGCTACACGCGAGGATTATTTGGAGGAAATCGTCGCACTAGTAGGGAAGAATGACGACCTGGAGAAGAAGATTGGAGTATTCATGGGAAATCCAGTGCCAAAAGCAGAAGATGACGAATGTGCTTGCCCGGAAAACTACATCATCATCGACGACACAGACTCAGACCCCAGTGAAGATGACTTTGTTGATGAAGCTGGATCAGATATCATGGAGTCTTCAACTGATCAAAATTTCTAGTAGACCACCGTATCAGTAGTAGTTTTCCCCCATTTAATAGTATAGTTCAAGCACTTTGTAACGCTAGTTAGATCGATGGTATGCCTTGTTTGAATTGATTGAGTGATATTGATTGTATTTGACTCATGAGCATATGGGTAGTGTTTTCCCTCTAGACCTCATTCTATTCTTAACTCTCATCTTTTCTAACCCATCAGATGCCTCCGAGACGCGACACCGGATTTGTTTTCCCACCAGAGATCACCCAGTTGATTCAGCAACAGAATGCCCTGATGCAAGTGTTAGTACAGAACCAAGGCAACAACAACAACAACAACCCACCACCTCCACCTGTTGATCACTTAGCCCGTTTCTTGAGGCTAAACCCGCCGGTGTTTTCCAGCAGCACCGAGCCGATTGTTGCAGATGATTGGCTCCGCAAAGTTGGAAGGGAGTTGGCCACTGCAGGATGCACAGATGCGGAAAGAGTGCGTTTTGCCGCACATCAGCTTGATGGACCCGCAGCATCATGGTGGGAGAATTACACAGCCACACACCCTATTGCCACTGTCACATGGGACCAGTTTCAGCAAGCTTTCCGTACAGCTCATGTTTCAGCAGGAGCTATGGCTATGAAGAAGCGTGAGTTTCGCAACCTATGCCAAGGAGGACGCACTGTAGGCCAGTATGTGGAGGATTTCAGTAAATTAGCACGTTATGCACCAGATGACGTTGCTACAGATGCAGCCAAGCAGGAGAAGTTTTTGGAAGGACTGAATGATGAACTGAGCATGCAGCTAATAGTAGCAACCTTCAACAACTACCAGGAGTTGGTAGATAGAGCACTCATGATTGAAGGGAAGCAGCAGCAGATTGAAAACCGTAAGAGGAAGTATGGACAAGGGAAGTACAATTCTGGAGCTCAGCAGAAGCCACGTTTTGCCCCGAAACCAGGAGGACAGTTTCAGCATACCCATGGAGGAGGTAGTACGCACAACCATAATGGCTCCAAGAATGGTAATGGGAATGGAGGAAGCAACGGACAGAACCGTAATAACCCATCTACCCCAGCCAAGAGGGATCTAAGTCACGTTACTTGTTTCAAGTGCCAGAAGACTGGACACTATGCAAATGATTGTCCTGAAGCCCAGAATGGAAATGGCAATGGAAGCTCTGGGAAGAAGCCGAACCCTTTCAATAAAGGACATGTGAACCACGTGCGCGTGGAAGAGGTTGAAGCACAGCCTGATGCAGTAATAGGTAAGTTTTTGGTTAAGTCATTTACTGCAATCGTACTTTTTGATACTGGTGCATCACATTCATACATATCAAGGGGATTTGTGGATAAGTTTAAGTTGCCCACCAAAGCTCTCAGAACACCTATGTTAGTAACCTCGCCAGGAGTAGAGTATATGGCAAGCCAAGGATGTTTTCAGATGCCATTGGCCATAGGTAGGCATGTTTTCCCCTCAGACCTAATAATTTTGGAGTCGCAAGGTTTGGATGTGATATTGGGAATGGATTGGCTATCGAGGTATGGAGGAAACATCGATTGCGCCAGTAAGTCGATTTTACTTACCACCCCAGAAGGAAGAAGGATCAAGTATGTATCCCGGCATGTGCCAAAGAGGACTCAAGTGAATTCCTTATTAGGAGTTGTACAGGAGGAGGTACCAGTGGTGAAGGATTACCCGGATGTATTTCCAGAAGAGTTGCCAGGCATGCCACCAGATAGAGACATTGAGTTCTTGATTGAACTTTTGCCAGGCACAGGGCCAATATCTAAGAGACCGTACAGGATGCCCGCAAAAGATTTGGAAGCAGATTAAGGAGTTATTGGATAAAGGCTATATTCGCCCAAGTTCGTCACCTTGGGGATCACCAGTACTTCTAGTGGAGAAGAAAGATGGATCGTTGAGGATGGTTGTTGATTACCGTGGATTGAATGAATTGACCATCAAAAACAAGTACCCACTGCCGATGATCAATGATTTGTTTGACCGCTTACAAGGAGCTAAAGTATTTTCCAAGATCGATCTACGATCCGGATACCATCAGTTAAAGATTCGAGAGCAGGATATACCTAAGACGGCTTTTACCACCAGATATGGGCTGTATGAGTATACCATTATGTCATTTGGTCTGACTAACGCACCTGCCTATTTCATGAACCTGGTGAACAAAGTGTTTATGGAGTTTTTGGATAAGTTCGTCGTGGTGTTCATAGACGATATTTTAGTCTATTCCAAGAATGAAAAAGAGCATAAAGAGCATTTGCGTTTGGTACTTGAGAAGCTCAGAGAACATCAGTTATATGCCATGTTCAGCAAATGTGAATTTTGGCTGAAGGAAGTTGGATTCCTCGGACATGTTATTTCTGGAGAAGGAATAGCAGTAGACCCCACCAAAGTTGACACGGTAACAAGTTGGGAATCACCCACGTCCGTTGGAGAGATCCGGAGTTTTCTTGGACTTGCAGGATACTACCGGAGGTTCATTGAGAATTTCTCAAAGATTGCAAAACCCATGACTGAGCTATTGAAGAAGGACACCAAATTCAATTGGACCAAGGAATGTGAAGCTAGTTTCCAAGAATTGAAGAAACGTTTGGTTACATCACTAGTGTTGATTCTGCCAGATCAACGCAAGGATTACGAAGTTTATTGCGACGCTTCTCGTCGAGGACTTGGAGCAGTGCTTATGCAGGAAGGAAGAGTTGTGTCATATGCTTCACGACAACTTAAACCCCATGAGAAGAATTATGCTACGCGTGATTTGGAGTTAGCAGCCGTGGTGCATGCGTTGAAGACATGGAGACATTTTCTCATCGGAAACCATTGTGGGGTGTACACGGATCACAAGAGTTTGAAGTATATTTTCACGCAGAAGGAGTTAAATCTCAGACAGAGGAGATGGTTGGAGCTCATTAAGGATTATGATATGAGATTGCATTATCACCCAGGGAAGGCTAACGTAGTAGCAGATGCGTTGAGCCGCAAGAGCCATGTCAACACCCTCATGACAGGAGAGTTACCTCAGGAGTTAGCCGAGGACCTTCGCGAGCTATGTTTGGAGATAGTCCCAAGAGGCTATTTAGCGACATTGGAGATTCAGTCTACCTTGATGGAAAAGATCAGAGAAGCTCAGAAGACAGACAAGGAGATTGACGAGATAAAGGAAAAGATGAGCAAAGGAAAAGACAAGGGATTTCGTGAGGATGAGCACGATACCTTATGGTTTGAGGACCACGTTTACGTGCCAAATGATCCGGAGATCAGGAAGTTGATTTTGCAAGAGGCCCATGATTCACCGTATTCGATTCACCCAGGAAATACCAAGATGTATTTGGATTTGAAGGACACTTTCTGGTGGAGCGGAATGAAGAAGGATATTGCGGAGTATGTAGCAGTTTGTGATGTATGTCAGAGAGTGAAGGCAGAACATCAGAAGCCAGCAGGATTACTACAACCATTGCCAATAACCGAATGGAAGTGGGATAAAATAGGCATGGATTTTATCACGGGATTGCCCAGGACTCGTTCAGGCTATGACTCAATATGGGTTGTAGTCGACCGTTTGACGAAGGTAGCTCATTTCATTCCAGTGAAGACCACTTACACCAGCGCTAAGTTGGCAAAGATATACATGACCAGGATCGTATGTTTGCATGGAGTTCCGAGGACCATTGTATCAGATAGAGGAACCCAGTTTACCTCGAAGTTTTGGAAGCAGTTACATGAAACATTGGGAACCAGGCTAGAATTCAGTACAACCTTTCACCCACAGACAGATGGACAGACCGAGAGAGTCAATCAGATTTTGGAAGACATGCTGAGAGCTTGTGTACTAGATTATGGATCTAGTTGGGACGACAATTTGCCATATGCAGAGTTTTCTTACAACAACAGTTATCAAACCAGTTTGAAGATGGCCCCTTTCGAAGCTTTGTACGGAAGGAGGTGTAGAACACCGTTGTTATGGGACAAAGTAGGAGACCGTCAGTTGTTTGGACCAGATTTGATTAAGGAGTCTGAACAGAAAGTGAGGTTGATTCGCGATAGGCTCAAGGTAGCCCAGTCCAGGCAGAAGAGTTATGCTGATTCTAAACGAAAGGAAACAGTTCACAAAGTCGGAGACAGAGTTTATCTTCGAGTATCACCACTTCGAGGAGTGAAGCGCTTTGGAGTTAAGGGAAAGCTAGCGCCCCGTTTTATCAGACCATACAGAGTTTTGGAACGTATGGGAGAAGTTGCCTACAAGCTGGAATTTCCTGAAGGATTGTCAGGAGTTCACGACGTATTTCACGTTTCACAGTTGAAGAAGTGCCACGCAGAGATGGCTGAGATACCACTGAGAGATACAGTGCCACTGGAAGCGATTCAGCTGGAAGGTGATTTGACCTATGAGGAGAAACCAGTTAAGATTCTTGGGTATGCCAGCCGAGTCACCCGCAGTAAGGTTATCAAGTTTTGCAAAGTCTAGTGGAGTCACCACACGGAAGATGAAGTCACCTGGGAGCGAGAGGAAGATCTACGGAAGGACCACTCTCACCTATTTTCTAGCCAACCCGAATCTCGAGGGCAAGATTCATCTTAAGGGGGGTAGGTTTGTAACATCCCAAATTTTCAATTTGGAATGTTATACATAGATCATCATTGCATAGCATATATTATTGCATTTTGGCAAATCCTCGATAAATCCTAAGCAACTCAAGGACCCTCGGAGAGAGTTGGGGATTTTCCCGATTTATCATATTTGATTTTCATCAAATAATAAAACGAGGATTTTGGTTTTAATTATTTTCTCTCCGGAAAAATATTTCACATTAAAATAAATGAGAGGAGAAAATATGACTTCTCCAAAACAATTGAAATATTGGAGGAAAAATATTAAAATCATATATTGGATTTTATTCGAATTTTATTTGCAATTTTAATTGCATTAAAAAAATTGCACGTTTTCAAAACTGCATTTTTGTGTCAAAAAAAATGTTCACCTTGTTCTAATTATTTTAACTAGACGGGGAAAATTTGCTTTATCATTTTTGGATTTTTATTTATTTTTCTGCGATTTTTTTATATTCGGCGGAATATTTTAAAAAAATCACCGCGCCCGACCGGGCCGAGGCCCAGCCGAGCCGGCCGGCCCACCCCGCGCCCCGTCTCCCTCCTGGAGACCGAGGCGAGCAGGGCCGCCGCCGCCGAGTCCCGCTCGCCTACGCCTCCCCGGCGCCCCCTTCCCCAAGCCGGCGAAGCCCCCCCTCCTTAAATAC
>NC_057802.1:426363160-426375577 GCF_018294505.1 Triticum aestivum | reverse complement strand
TTTTTTCTAAACCCTAGATCGGTTTATTTTTCTTCGGTTTTATTATTTAGTGAACGTTCACCAATCCGTTCGTTTTAATGAACGTGTTCGTCGGATTTTCGCTGTTAACGAACGTTCGTTCGTTTAACCGTTTGTCAGTTTTCTTTTTCGTCTGATTTTTCCACGATTATTCCAGATTTCGATTTCATATCAGATCTTCGTTTTCGTTTAACTTTTCGCTCGTTTATCGAAATCAGGCGATTCAAGCGCCTAGAGTTTCGTCTCGAAATTCTCTTTTCGTTTAACCTACTCGAACAAGTTTTTGCTACTGTAAAATTTGACCTAGAACCAGATTAGTAAACGAAGCTTGTTTTTTTTCGCCGTTTGACTTTCGTTGCTTTGTTCGAGTTGATTCTTTTTGCAAACCGGAGTTCTTAAGTTGAACTTTCTGGTTGGATCTTTTATTCGATTTTTACCTGTACATTAGATGAGTACTTATTGTTTGCTTGTTTGATTGCGATAGAGTACCCGGAGTGCGGCGCTTGTTACTTCGAATCTCTAGGTTTCGCGGATCATCAGCAAGGCAAGTAACACTTTGATCATACTTTTCCGTACCCAGTTTTTATTGCATTAGATCAGTACTCAAACATTGCATGGTTAGGATCTAATTAAACTGTGGGTATTGGGATGTAGTTGAGGTAGTACCTATTACCTGTGTTATTTATCAAACCCTTGGGAGTTACTTCTACGTTTGCTATTATATTGCCATGATATGCTCGTAGACGTGGATTGGGTTTGAGAGATATCCATGACAGATGTGAGATTGTTAATTAATGGTTTACTTAAGGTGGCAACTAAAACTCACATCTGGGTGGATTGAGGCACCTGGGGAACCCAGTGCTGCCTGTATTTTTGGATATCCCGGGGTACCCGTGTGATCATCCTATGGACCGCCACCCAGGCTCAAAGGGATCATAAGATTATTCATGCTAGAAACTTCCGTGTGCAGCCACAAGCTATTATGGGCTCTAGCATAGTTGAGTAGGTTACATGATCTCTTGAAGAGGTGGGCTAGCAAATGTAGGGGAAAGTAGGTGTAACTGTCCATCCGGAGTAAAGGGTGATTGTTTCTGAAAGACTGTGTCTCGGTCATCCGTTTCTCAAACATCATGCAGTGCGAGAATCAAGCGGAGGCGATCGAGTCTTGTGGGGAAAAGTGCGCAAACCTCTGCAGAGTGTACAAACTAATCATGGTTAGCCGTGTCCCCGGTTATGGACAACTTGAGTATCTAGTACCTGGATTATCATGTGAAACTCATCATCATGTTACTTTAATTAATTTTGTTGGGTTAATGATGACACTTAATTGGGATTGAGTTGGAGGTACCTTCTCAATGTTTAACAACCACCATGATAGTTAAACATAACTTATTCCTTTGCAGTAGGGAAAAATTGGCTTTTCGCAAAACGGTACCATAGAGCTTTCCACCAGCCATATATGCATGTAGTATAGCATTATTATGTTCATTATTCTCTATGTGTTATTGCCAGCATATTCCATGTGCTGACCCGTTTTTGGGCTGCAACGTTTCATGTTGCAGACTTTTCAGACGATGAGTAAGGTGGCTTAGGTCGTGGTCTTATACTCAGTGATGTCGTTGGAGTTGATGGACTCACCTATCTTCCAAGTCTTCCGCTGTTATCGTATTTAGATGGCCTTAAGCCATATTTATCATACTTATTCTCTTTTGAGATATTCGATGTAAGAAGTGTGTGATTGCTACTCTGTTATAAATCCTCCATTTGTATTGTGCGTGTCAGCATTACTGATCCAGGGATGACACTGGTGAACAGCAGCACAGACTATTTGAGGTCTGGTCGCTACATATTGCTTCCAAAAAATTTCTCGTGTCAACATAGAACAACAGGAGTGTTGTGTCAATTTTTGTGATTTTTCGAGGTTCGTTTGGACATTTTTATGCATTAACTGAGTTTTCAATGCATTTATGTGCACAATTCGAATTTGAACTACATGCACATGCGCCAGCGCATATAAATTGGTTGAAAAATGAAATATGTGTCCTTGGGTGCATACTTAGGTCCCATTCAAGAAATGGGAATGAATTTCAAACACCAGGGCACCGTTGATTGCCGGCAAAACATTGAGATGCCTGGTTTTTAAATTCTAGTAAATCCAAAACTCATCTGAAATTCATGAAACTTGGCTTGCTATCATGGAGCGGCATCAACATGCCGTGGTAAAAAATTTGTCCCATTTGGGGCAGGTTTGTGTGTATGCTTCTCACAAACCAGAGCTTCTCACAACAAGCATGATGATTTCGGCAGGGAACGTCCCACCTTTGGGGACGAAACAATATCCATTGCCTCTTATTGCTTTCAAAAAATTTCTCGTGTCAACATAGAACAACAAGAGTGTTGTGTCAATTTTTGTAATTTTTGGGGTTTGTTTGGACATTTTTATGCATTAACTGAGTTTTCAATGCATTTATGTGCATAATTCAAATTTGAATTACATGCACATGCTCCAGTGCATATAAATTGGTTGAAAATCAAATCTGTGTCCTTGGGTGCATGCTTAGGTCCCATGCAAGAAATGAGAATGAATTTCAAACACCAGGGCACTGTTGATTGCCGGCAAAATGTTGAGTACTTTATTTTTAAATTCTAGAAAATCCAAAACTCGTCTGAAATTCATGAAACTTGGCATTCTATCATGGAATGGCACCCGACATGCTGTGGTATTTTTCGTGTCCATTTGAGAGAAGGCACACTCGAATAATGACAGCCAACAAAGGCATTTTGAAAAAGTAGCTGCCCCTTTAATATCTCAAACGTTTGTATAATTCAAACCTTGTGCGTTCTGTTAACCATTCACGTGACGCCACGTGTCTTGGTTTTAATGGTTGTAGGAGGTGCCATGTGGACAGCTGCTTGACCTTGACTGAACGGGAGGCATGCGAGCGTCGTCCGGTGCGCAGGCTGACCAAGAGGTGTGCAAGCTGTCCTCGGATGCGCGAGCTCACCGGGAAGCGTGCGAGCTGTACGCTGCGCATGCTCACTGGGAAGCGAGCCCTTTGACTTCCATGGCCGCCCGCCTTGCTCGCATCCTCTCCATTAATGGCACCCAAGCCGCAGTTTAATTCGGTTTTTAAATATAAAACACTCATCGCAAAAGTTTTAGTTAGAACACCCGTATGCAAACCGACAGCTTCCCCAGGAAGCCAAGAGAAAATGTGCCGAGCAGGATTTCTGCAGCTCTTGATCGCAAACGTTTTAGATAGAGCACCCATATGCAAAGTGAGAGCAACGCAGGATTTGTGCATCCCTTCAACGCAAACGGTTGTTTTGGATGACCCATGTGCAACCACGTACAAACAATTTGGTAAGATCTGTCAATCCTTGTAACACTGCGATTTGTCAAAATATGCAGCTAAAAATCACTAGCACTATCTAATTTTTGCAACTAAAATTAATAATTAAGCATAGATTTCATTCATAGATTAAGCAGTCGTTCTTAATGTATACAAACAGTTCAACTCGACAGCTGAACCGACCAAACTTTTCCCCAATTGTTGCCAACCACGTACTGAAATAGCTAGTTCAACTATATATACTAGCTAATTTTAAGTACGTTGTACAGTTCCACCACATCTATAGTCAGATGAATTGAACAAAATAGCCCCTAAATACTACTACTACTGCGGAGGGGCTTCGTACTAGTTCCGGCTGCCTCTCCTCTGCCGAGCGCGCTCAGTAAGAGGCAGAGGAGGAGGAGCCTACCGACGAGCTGGGCAACTCCAATACTGTGCCTACCGCTGTTGCAGCTTCAGCGACGCTCACCTCGAACGCCCTCTGCCGCTCTAGACGACCCCTCTTGAAGCGGTGGTTCTCCTCGTAGATCTCCTGATTCCTCGCCTCTGAGGCGGCATGTGCCGAGGCCACAACGGCGGTAAAGCTCTTTGCGTGCTCGACGAGGCGCTCCTCCTCCTCCCATAGGAACTCGCTGTAGCGCGCAAGGTCGCTCACGCACATGCGGGCATCCACCTCTGCCTCCCGCCTTCAGGCGGCGGTGGCGGAGCGGGTGATGACCCCGGCGGTCGACGGTGGGCTGGCGGGCACGGCGGCCGACGACAGGGTGGCGACCACGACCACCACCTCCCGCCATCGAGCTGCGGTGGCGGAGTGATACGTCCATTTTGCATCATGCTTTTATATTGATATTTATTGCATTATGGGCTGTTATTACACGTTATGTCACAATACTTATGCCTATTCACTCTTATTTTACAAGGTTTACATAAGGAGGGAGAATGCCGGCAGCTGGAATTCTGGGCTGGAAAAGAACAAATATTGGAGACCTATTCTGCACAACTCCAAAAGTCCTGAAAATCCACGAAAGTTATTTTTGAAATAATAAAAAATACTGAGCGGAAGAAATACGTCAGGGGGGCCACCACCTGTCCACGAGGGTGGGGGCGCGCCCTACCCCCCAGGGCGCGCCCCCCTGCCTCGTGGGCCCCCTGTTGGCTCTCCGGTGGCCATCTTCTGCTATATGAAGTCTTTCGTTCGAAGAAAAATCAGAAGCAACCTTTCGGGACGAGACTCCGCCGCCATGAGGCGGAACCTTGGCGGAACCAATCTAGGGCTCCGGCAGAGCTGTTCTGCCGGGGACACTTCCCTCCGGGAGGGGGAAATCATCGCCATCGTCATCACCAACGCTCCTCTCGTCGGGAGAGGGCAATCTCCATCAACATCTTCACCAGCACCATCTCCTCTCAAAACCCTAGTTCATCTCTTGTATCCAATTCTTGTCTACAAGTTCGGGATTGGTACCTGTAGGTTGCTAGTAGTGTTGATTACTCCTTGTAGTTGATACTAGTTGGTTTATTTGGTGGAAGATCATATGTTCAGATCCTATATGCATATTAATACCCCTCTGATTATGAACATGAATATGCTTTGTGAGTAGTTACGTTTGTTCCTGAGGACATGGGAGAAGTCTTGCTATTAGTAGTCATGTGAATTTGGTATTCGTTCGATATTTTGATGAGATGTATGTTGTCTATCCTCTAGTGGTGTCATGTGAACGTCGACTACATAACACTTCACCATTATTTGGGCCTAGAGGAAGGCATTGGGAAGTAATAAGTAGATGATGGGTTGCTAGAGTGACAGAATCTTAAACCCTAGTTTATGCGTTGCTTCGTAAGGGGCTGATTTGGATCCATATGTTTCATGCTATGGTTAGGTTTACCTTAATACTTTTGTTGTAGTTGCGGATGCTTGCAATAGAGGTTAACCATAAGTGGGATGCTTGTCCAAGTAAGGACAGCACCCAAGCACCGGTCCACCCACATATCAAATTATCAAAGTACCGAACGCGAATCATATGAACGTGATGAAAACTAGCTTGACGATAATTCCCATGTGTCCTCGGGAGTGCTTTTCTCTATATAAGAGTTTGTCCAGGCTTGTCCTTTGCTACAAAAGGATTGGTCCACCTTGCTGCACTTTATTTACTTTTGTTACTTGTTGCTCGTTACAAATTATCCTATCACAAAACTATATGTTACCTATTATTTCAGTGCTTGCAGAGAATACCTTGCTGAAAACCGCTTATCATTTCCTTCTGCTCCTCGTTGGGTTCGGCACTCATACTTATCAAAAGGACTACGATAGATCCCCTATACTTGTGGGTCATCAAGACTCTTTTCTGGCGTTGTTGCCGGGGAGTGAAGCGCCTTTGGTATGTGGAATTTGGTAAGGAAAATTTTATATAGTGTGCTGAAATTTACTGTCACTTGTTACTATGGAAAGTAATCCTCTGAGGGGCTTGTTCGGGGTATCTTCACCCCGACCAGTAGAGCAAAGAGTTGCTCCTCAACCTACTAAACCTACTGAAAATGAAAATGAAAATGAAGATATTCACTTTGAGATTCCTTCGGGTATGTTAGAAAAACTGCTAGCTAATCCTTTTGCAGGAGATGGAACAAAGCATCCTGATGAGCACCTAATATATGTGGATGAAGTTTGTGGATTATTTAAGCTTGCAGGTATACCCGGTGATTTTATTAAGAGGAAGGTCTTCCCTTTCTCTTTGAAGGGAGATGCATCGACATGGTATAGGCTATGTGATGATACGGGATCATGGAACTACAAACGATTGAAATTGGAATTTCATCAGAAATTTTATCCTATGCATCTTGTTCATCGTGATCGCAATTATATATATAATTTTTGGCCTCACGAAGGAGAAAGCATCGCTTAAGCTTGGGGGAGGCTTAAATCAATGTTATATTCACGTCCCAATCATGAGCTCTCAAGAGAAATAATTATTCAAAGTTTTTATGCTCGGCTTTCTGAAAACAATCGCACCATGCTCGATACTTCTTGTGCTGGCTCTTTTATGATGAAGACTATTGAATTCAAATGGGATTTATTGGATAGAATTAAACGCAACTCTGAAGATTGGGATCTCGACGAAGGTAAGGAGTCAGGTATGACACCTAAGTTTGATTGTGTTAAATCTTTTATGGATACCGATGTTTTTCGTAAATTTAGCACTAAATATGGACTTGACTCTGGGTAGCTTCTTTCTGTGAATCTTTTGCTACTTATGTTGATCTCCCCAAGGAGAAGTGGTTTAAATATCATCCTCCCATAGAAGTAAAAGTAGCTGCACCTATTAAAGTTGAAGAAAAGACTGTCACTTATAATGATCCTATTGTTCCTACTTCTTATGTTGAGAAACCACCTTTCCCTGTTAGAATAAAGGATCATGCTAAAGCTTCAACTGTGGTTTGTAAAACCAATATTAGAACTTATACACCTCCTGAGCAAATCAAAGTAGAACCTAATATTGCTATTGTTAAAGATCTCTTGTCTGATAATATCGATGGGCATGTTATTTATTTATGTGAGGAAACTGCTAGAATTGCCAAACCTTGTGCTAAAGATAAACATAGACCTGTGGTAGGCATGCCTGTTATTTCTGTTAAAATAGGAGATCATTGTTATCATGGCCTATGTGATATGGGTGCTAGTGCTAGTGCAATACCTTTTGACTTATACAAAGAAATTATGCATGATATTGCACCTGCTGAGTTAGAAGATATTGATGTCACAATTAAACTTGCCAATAGAGATACTATTTCACCAATGGGAATTGTTAGAGATGTTGAAGTCTTGTGTGGGAAAACTAAATATCCTGCTGATTTTCTTGTTCTTGGTTCCCCACAAGATAGCTTTTGTCCCATTATATTTGGTAGACCCTTCTTGAACACCGTTAATGCTCGGATAGACTGCGAAAAGGATGTTGTTACTATTGGTTTGGGTGATATGTCTCATGAGTTTAACTTTTCTAAATTTCGTAGACAACACCGTGAAGAGGAATTACCTAGTAAGGATGAAATTATTGGTCTTGCTTCTATTGCCGTACCTCCTAGTGATCCTTTAGAACAATATTTGCTAGACCATGAAAATGATATGTTTATGAATGAAAGAAGGGAAATAGATGAAGTGTTCTTTAAACAAGAACCTATCCTGAAACACAATTTGCCTGTTGAAATCCTAGGGGATCCTCCTCCACCCAAGGGTGATCCCGTGTATGAGCTCAAACCGTTACCTGATACTCTTAAATATGCTTATCTTGATGAGAAAAAGATATATCCTATTATTATTAGTGCTAACCTTTCAGAGCATGAAGAAGAGAGATTATTGAAAACTCTGAAGAAGCACCGTGCTGCTATTGGATATACTCTTGATGATCTTAAGGGCATTAGTCCCACTCTATGTCAACATAAAATAAATTTGGAGGAAGATGCCAAACCAGTTCGTGATCATCAACGACGGCTGAATCCTAAAATGAAGGAAGTGGTAAGAAAAGAAATACTAAAGCTCCTTGAGGCAGGTATAATTTATCCCGTTGCTGATAGTCAGTGGGTAAGTCCTGTCCGTTATAGGATGAATTGATTCCGCAAAGATGAATTGATTCCGCAAAGAATTATTACAGGTTATAGGATGGTAATTGATTTTTGCAAATTAAATAAGGCTACTAAGAAAGATCATTACCCCTTACCTTTTATCGATCAAATGCTAGAGAGACTATCCAAACATACACATTTTTGCTTTCTAGATGGTTATTCTGGTTTCTCTCAAATACATGTGTCAGCCAATGATCAATCAAAGACTACTTTTACTTGCCCTTTTGGTACTTTTGCTTATAGACGTATGCCTTTTGGTTTATGTAATGCACCTGCTACCTTTCAAAGATGCATGATGGCTATATTCTCTGACTTTTGTGAAAATATTTGTGAGGTTTTCATGGACGACTTCTCCGTCTATGGATCCTCTTTTGATGATTGCTTGAGCAACCTTGATCGAGTTTTGCAGAGATGTGAAGAAACTAATATTGTCTTGAATTGGGAAAAGTGCCACTTTATGGTTAATGAAGGTATTGTCTTGGGGCATAAAGTTTCTGAAAGAGGTATTGAGGTTGACAAAGGCAAGGTTGATGCTATTGAAAAGATGCCATGTCCCAAGGACATCAAAGGTATAAGAAGTTTCCTTGGTCATGCCGGTTTTTATAGGAGGTTCATTAAGGACTTCTCAAAAATTTCTCGGCCTCTGACTAATCTTTTACAAAAAGATATACCATTTGTTTTTGATGATGATTGTGTAGAAGCATTTGAAATACTTAAGAAAGCATTGATCTCTGCACCTATTGTCCAGCCACCTGATTGGAATTTACCCTTTGAAATTATGTGTGATGCTAGTGATTATGCTGTAGGTGCTGTTCTAGGGCAAAGAGTTCATAAGAAATTAAATGTTATTCAATAAGCTAGTAAAACTCTAGACAATGCCCAGAGAAATTATGCTACTACTGAAAAAGAATTCTTAGCAGTTGTATTTGCATGTGATAAGTTCAGGCCTTATATTGTTGATTCTAAAGTAACTACTCACACGGATCATGCTGCTATTAAATATCTTATGGAAAAGAAAGATGCTAAGCCTAGACTTATTAGATGGGTTCTCTTGCTACAAGAATTTGATTTGCATATTGTTGATAGAAAGGGAGCTGAGAACCCCGTTGCAGACAACTTGTCTAGGTTAGAAAATGTTCTTGATGACCCACTACCTATTGATGATAGCTTTCCGGATGAACAATTGAATGTCATAAATGCCTCTCGTAGTACTCCGTCGTATGCTGATTATGCTAACTATATTGTTGCTAAATTTATACCACCTAGTTTCACATACCAGCAAAAGAAAAAGTTTTTCTATGATTCGAGACATTACTTCTGGGATGAACCACATCTTTAAAGAAGGAGTAGATGGTGTTATTAGACGTTGTGTACCTGAGCATGAACAGGAACAGATCCTACGCAAGTGTCATTCCGAAGCTTATGGAGGACACCACGCTGGAGATAGAACTGCACATAAGGTATTGCAATCCGGTTTTTATTGGCCTGCTCTCTTCAAGGATGCCCGTAAGTTAGTCTTATCGTGTGATGAATGTCAAAGAATTGGTAATATTAGTAGACGTCAAGAAATGCCTATGAATTATTCACTCGTTATTGAACCATTTGATGTTTGGGGATTTGATCATATGGGACCTTTTCCTGCCTCTAATGGATACACACATATTTTAGTTGTTGTTGATTACGTTACTAAGTGGGTAGAAGCTATTCCAACTAGTAGTGCTGATCATAACACTTCTATTAAGATGCTTAAAGAAGTTATTTTTCCGAGGTTTGGAGTCCCTAGATATTTAATGACTGATGGTGGTTCACATTTTATTCATGGTGCTTTCCGTAAAATGCTTGCTAAGTATGATGTTAACCATAGAATTGCATCTCCTTATCACCCGCAGTCTAGTGGTCAAGTAGAATTGAGTAATAGAGAGCTCAAATTAATTTTGCAAAAGACTGTCAATAGATCTAGAAAGAATTGGTCCAAGCAACTTGATGATGCATTATGGGCCTATAGAACTTCATATAAAAATCCTATGGGTATGTCTCCGTATAAAATGGTTTATGGAAAAGCATGTCACTTACCTCTCGAACTAGAACATAAGGCTTATTGGGCTATTAAAGAGCTCAACTATGATTTCAAACTTGCCGGTGAGAAGAGGTTATTTGACATTAGCTCACTTGATGAATGGAGAACACAAGCCTATGAAAATGCCAAGTTGTTTAAAGAAAAAGTTAAAAGATGGCATGACAAAAGGATACAAAAGCGTGAGTTTAATGTAGGTGATTATGTATTGCTATACAACTCTCGTTTAAGATTTTTTTCAGGAAAACTTCTCTCTAAATGGGAAGGTCCCTACGTTATCGAGGAGGTCTATCGTTCCGGTGCCATAAAAATCAACAACTTTGAAGGCACAAACCCGAAGGTGGTGAACGGCCAAAGAATCAAACATTATATCTCTGGTAATCCTATAAATGTTGAAACCAATGTTATTGAAACCGTAACCCCGGAGGAATACATAAGAGACACTTTCTGGAACGTTTCAGACTCCGAAAAGGAATAGGTATGTGGTACGGTAAGTAAACCGACTCCAAAACAATTCTAATGGCAATATTTCTCCGTTTTGGAATATTTAGAAAAATAGAAAAATAAGAAGCAGTCCGGGAAGGACACGAGGGCCCCACGAGGGTGGAGGGCGCGCCCTACCCCCGTGGGCACGCCCCCTACCTCGTGGGCACCTCGTGTGCTCTCCGGACTCCGTTTTCTTGCACGATACGTATCTTGGTCGGTAAAAATTCATTATATAATCTCCCGAAGGTTTTGACTCCCGTATCACGCAAATATCCTCTGTTCTTGTTTCGAGCTGTTTTCTGAAAGATCTAGATCATCATGACGTCTCCAAGTGCCCCCAAGGACAAGTTCTTCGAGAAGGTTATCAACCCCTACCTCACGGAGGTGCTGCAACACCCTCAAACCATTGAGATGCATGATGGGTTGCTGCACATCCGCGATGTTGAGGGACCACGGAGGACCAGAAGCGTGGAGACGAGGCTTGAAGAAATGGAGCAACAAGTTTTCAAGTGCCAAGAGATGGTGGAGCGTGGACTTGACTCCAATCACATAATGATCACGGAGTTCATGAACAACCACAAGCTGGATGCCAAGGACATTGGGGAGACCATCTTCAAGCTCCACGAGAAAATCGAGCACCTCCAAGCCCAAATCTATGACCTGCAAAACCAAAACAGTGAGTATGAATATAGATTCAAAAGGATGAGTTTGGCTGCAGATTTAAGGATCCCGGAGACTCGATCATCCTTCTATGATGGTGAGCCTATGCCTTGGAAGATGGACGACAAGCCTACATCATCAACAATCCCTTCACCAGCAAAGGAGATATAATCACATGGGTATGGGCACTCCCCTTGGCAAACTGCCAAGCTTGGGGGAGATGCCCCGGTATCGTATCACCATCACACTCCTATATTTACCGTTTTTATTAGTTCGATCCTATAAGTAGTATGTTGATCTAGTAGAATAAAGTTTTGGCGTGATCTAGTTTCGGGTTTTGCTTTATGATCTCTTTATGTAATCGAGTCCGTGAGCTATATAATAAAGATTAGTGTTGAGTCAAGGGCTTGATTATTTTGCCATGATATTGAGTGAATAAAACAAAGGAGAAAAAGAATAAAAAGAAATAAAGAGTTCATATTGATCTTATTGAGAGTAATGACTTCACATAGAAAGAGTATGATGATTAAAAATTGTTGAGAGTTGACAAGCATAGCTTTGGTCATCATTGCAATTAATAGGAGGTAATAAAGAAAGAGAGGTTTCACATATAAATATACTATCTTGGACATCTTTTATGATTGGGAGCACTCATTAAAATATGACATGCTAAAGAGTTGATGTTGGACAAGGAAGACAACGTAATGGGTTGTGTTTTCTTATATCTGAGATAAAGTATATTGTCATGGATCATCCAACATGTTGAGCTTGCCTTTCCCCCTCATGCTAGCCAAATTCTTTACACCAAGTAGAGATACTACTTGTGCTTCCAAAAACCCTTAAACCACTTTTGCCATGAGAGTCCACCATATCTACCTATGGATTGAGTAAGATCCTTCAAGTAAGTTGTCATCGGTGCAAGCAATAAAAAATTGCTATCTAAATATGTATGATTGATTGGTGTGGAGGAAATAAGCTTTATACGATCTTGTGATGTGGAAGAAATAAAAGCGACGGACTGCATAATAAAGGTTCATATCACAAGTGGCAATATAAAGTGACGTTCTTTCGCATTAAGATTGTGTGCAACCTCTGCTTCCCTCTGCCAAGGGCCTATCTTTTATTATTACCTTCTATCTTATGCAAGAGTCACGGTGATCTTCACCTTTCCTTTTTATATTTTATCCTTTGGCAAGCACAATGTGTTGGAAAGAT
>NC_057802.1:426341914-426362787 GCF_018294505.1 Triticum aestivum | reverse complement strand
TATCTAATTGGATGTAGGGGAGCATGAGTTATTATTGTTGACATTACCCTTGAGGTAAAAGGTTGGGAGGCGAAACAATAAGCCCCTATCTTTCTCTGTGTCCGGTTAAAACTCCGTAACCACAAGTATTGCATGAGTGTTAGCAATTATGAAAGACTAAATGATAGTTGAGTATGCGGACTTGCTAGAAAGCTCTGACATACTCTTTCTGATGTTATGATAAATTGCAATTGCTTCAATGACTGAGATGATAGTTTGTTAGTTCTCAATAAAGTTTCTGATTCATACTTGGCATTGTGAATAGATTATTACTTGAACATAGGAAATCATATGACAATATCCATATATGTTGCTGTTATGAGAATAATCATGATGCCCTCATGTCCGTATTTTATTTTATCGACACCTCTACCTCTAAACATGTGGACATATTTATCGTTATCGGCTTCCGCTTGAGGACAAGCGAGGTCTAAGCTTGGGGGAGTTGATACGTCCATTTTGCATCATGCTTTTATATCGATATTTATTGCATTATGGGCTGTTATTACACGTTATGTCATAATACTTACGCATATTCTCTCTTATTTTACAAGGTTTACATAAGGAGGGAGAATGCCGGCAGCTGGAATTCTGGGCTGGAAAAGGAGCAAATATTGGAGACCTATTCTGCACAACTCCAAAAGTCCTGAAACTCCACGAAAGTTATTTTTGGAAATAATAAAAAATACTGTGCGGAAGAAATACGTCAGGGGGGCCACCACCTGTCCACGAGGGTGGGGGCGCGCCCTACCCCCCAGGGCGCGCCCCCCTGCCTCATGGACCCCCTGTTGGCTCTCCGATGGCCATCTTCTGCTATATGAAGTCTTTTGTCCGAAGAAAAATTAGAAGCAACCTTTCGGGACGAGACTCCGCCGCCACGAGGTGGAACCTTGGTGGAACCAATCTAGGGCTCCGGCAGAGCTGTTTTGTCGGGGACACTTCCCTCCGGGAGGGGGAAATCATCGCCATCGTCATCACCAACGCTCCTCTCGTCGAGAGAGGGCAATCTCCATCAACATCTTCACCAGCACCATCTCCTCTCAAAACCCTAGTTCATCTCTTGTATCCAATTCTTGTCTACAAGTTCGGGATTGGTACATGTAGGTTGCTAGTAGTGTTGATTACTCCTTGTAGTTGATACTAGTTGGTTTATTTGGTGGAAGATCATATGTTCAGATCCTATATGCATATTAATACCCCTCTGATTATGAACATGAATATGCTTTGTGAGTAGTTACGTTTGTTCCTGAGGACATGGGAGAAGTCTTGCTATTAGTAGTCATGTGAATTTGGTATTCGTTTGATATTTTGATGAGATGTATGTTGTCTATCCTCTAGTGGTGTCATGTGAACGTCGACTACATAACACTTCACCATTATTTGGGCCTAGAGGAAGGCATTGGGAAGTAATAAGTAGATGATGGGTTGCTAGAGTGGCAGAAGCTTAAACCCTAGTTTATGCGTTGCTTCATAAGGGGCTGATTTGGATCCATATGTTTCATGCTATGGTTAGGTTTACCTTAATACTTTTGTTGTAGTTGCGGATGCTTGCAATAGAGGTTAACCATAAGTGGGATGCTTGTCCAAGTAAGGATAGCACCCAAGCACCGGTCCACCCACATATCAAATTATCAAAGTACCGAACGCGAATCATATGAACGTGATGAAAACTAGCTTGACGATAATTCACATGTGTCCTCGGGAGCGCTTTTATCTATATAAGAGTTTGTCCAGGCTTGTCCTTTGCTACAAAAGGATTGGGCCACCTTGCTGCACTTTATTTACTTTTGTTACTTGTTGCTCGTTACAAATTATCCTATCACAAAACTATCTGTTACCTATTATTTCAGTGCTTGCAGAGAATACCTTGCTGAAAACCGCTTATCATTTCCTTCTACTCCTCGTTGGGTTCGACACTCTTACTTATCGAAAGGACTACGATAGATCCCCTATACTTGTGGGTCATCACGGAGCAGGTGATGGCCACAGTGGCCGGCAGTGGGGTGGCGGCCACGATGGCCACCTCCCGCCTTCGGGCCGCGGCGGCGGAGCGGGCGATGGCCCTGGCTTTCGACGGTGGTGTGGCGGCAACGGCGGCCGGCAACAGCTGCCAATGGGTAGTGGCGGTGGAGTGTGTGGTGGGTGTTCCGCGCACACCCAACAGGGACGCCACACGCACTACACTACGCCGGGGACTGCGCTGCCGCCGCGGTGTAACCTCCCAGCTGGAGCTGTCCTCTGATGACGGTGGAGTGGCTGAGCGACGACGACGGACCGGTACCATTGGCGATTGTGGGAGAAGCAGACGAGATAAGCTACAGGGAGGGAGGGGAAAATGCGACGCAGGACTCGCCGACCGTGAGGGTTTTTATAGCAGGCCGGTAAGCATTGGGATTTTGGGGGATTTCACCGAGTCGGGCGGGAAGCTTGCGCAGGAACCTGCGATTTTGCGCGGGAACGAGCTCACCGACGATTCATTAGCGCCACCATTTGGCCAAAAGAACGCCCCCGCGCGCTGCGCAAGCTTGTGCTGTAAGCCGTTTGCGGCAGCTGGGACAAGACGTGCGAGAGGAGGACAAAAGGCCACGTACTCATACGGTTAATAAAAAAATGTTTGCAATTTAATTACCTACTATACCACCGTCCTGGTTTATAAGTATGATTTAATTAATAAAATACGAATGCATGTCGCCAAAGATTATATAGTTGGATTTGTATTTGAACATAGTTTCCAATTATATAATTTTTATAACATGCATTAACATTTTGTTGGTTAAATTTGAGGGCAAAGTATGGCATAGAATATAAAGGAGACAATAGACTAGACGGAGGTGGTAGCACAGGGCCGCTCTCTACGCAGCGATGCAACTGTCGGACGGCTTGTAGGCGATCATTTCCTGCGTGTTCAACTGCTCTATGCGTGTGGTTGCTTGCGGTTCAGGCGGCTGCGGCGCGCTCTGGTCTCGCGTCCCTCCGGGTGCTCTGCCCTCGTCCCTCCATGCGCTCTACTAGTGTTTGGGGCCGGCACACGATCACACACGTTCGTGTGCATGCGGTTGTGCCGGGTGCGGCGCGACGATGCAGTTACCCGCTGCAAAAACTGCCATGCGGACACGCCGAGAATCCACGCCGCCCGACCCCCTTTTATTCCTATGGCCATTTAACTTCATCTCTCGTCTCACATGACACAATAAGCACACCCACGAGGACACATACAGAGAGGACATCCAGCGGTTCCAATGGCGCTCCCCGTGGCTCCAATGGCACTCACAGCGGCCGACGACGACAACGGCTTGCAGTTCACCACGCAACACGTCGTGGACACCCACGTGAGGGGGAAGGCTCTCTCGGTGGTCTACACGAATGATCCAGTCTCGGTGGAGAGCTCCATCTAAACTATGGAGCAGTTCCTTGTCGAGGACAAGTACCAAGTGGTCGGCTTCGACCTCGAGTACACCATGGGTCGTGTCGGGCATGATCAGAAGGTTGTCGTCACCCAGTTGTGTGTGCGACATGACATCCTCGTCTACCACTACCACCTGGCCACAATGCCTTGCGAGCGTTTCTCCAGGTTTATCAATAGCTTCGACTACAGTTTCGCTGCGGTGGACACCACCAACGATCAAAAAGCACTCAAGGTTTCGGGCTTGAAATGCCCGAATCTTGTCAACATCCATCGCCACTACAAGGTCTGGGGAAGCGACAAAAACAAACTGAACTCCCTACTTGACCTCGCCTTGGCCATCATCAACCCCTACTATGTGAAGATGAAGGAAGAGAGCAATAAGGACAAGAACGCCTGGCATAGTGTGTGGAATGAGAGACTGGATGAACAACATGTCGAGTACGCGGCCATGAACGCGTACACAAGCTACGAGATGTACAGGCGGATCGTTAACATGAGGAACTGTCTTCTTCCTGACCCAGACGAGGGATCGAGCCACATAGCAGTGGCGGAAGCGTCACAAGAAGTAGATGACTAGACGATCGTTTCTCCTACTTTAGAATGCATGCAATTATTTATTGAGGTGTGTGCGAATGATCTAATAGTCACTTATGTAATTGGATGTTTATTTTAGTTATATATATATATATATACATATTATTCTACTGTAGACAGAGCAAATCACACGGCTTATTAGCAGCAATCGTCTGTGTTATTATTGGTCTTCGCACACATTTCCGATTACGAACCTGTTTGCCGCATATCACACACATCTTGTTTAGTTGAACCGTTTCCATTGTGTTGCCTAATCACACACAGTTCATCCCAGTGAACCCTATGTTGTATATCGCACACGCCTTCATATGGCTGCCCGTTTCTTTTGTTCCTCCTCATCCCAAACAGTTAATTGAGCTGAACCATATGCCATGCATCACACACGCAACTAAATTCTGAACCGTGCTTGATGCATCCGTCATCGCAAACGTTTTGCACCTTTTTTGACGGGTTTTTACACCACTGTTTGTGATTATGGCATCGCACACAGTTTCGTCGAAGGGTCTCTGATCGTAGTGTCGCGTTTGGACCATCCTGCAGTAGTGCCCGGCCATCCCTTCAAGCCCCGCCGACCTCCAGATCGGGCGCAAGCAGCTCCTGTGTCGCAGTCGCTAGAGATCGGGGCCGCCAGCTCATCGGCCACTGACGCCGAGGCCACCAGCGCCGGCCCGCCGGAGTGGACGCCTGGGGGCGGGATGGGTGTTTTGAACAGGGCCGCGCAGGACGTCCAGGCCCAGCTCCAGGCTCAAGGCGCCGCCCTCCAGCAGTACACGAAGGCGTTCTTGGCGACGCGAACGGCCGTCCAGGTATGTTTCTTGCATTTTGTTTTTGATTCTTCTAGTCTTCCGTGGGGGCACGCCAGCGCACCCACTGGGTGTAGCCCCCGAGTTCTGGGCCAGGTGCTGAGCAGGCGGCTCGAAACTTAAAGGTAAGTTCCGAGTGCTAACTTATTTTCTTCTGTTGTTTTCGTTGTAGGAAACATCCATGCGTCCTCCTTCCCCAAGTCCAGGAGCTGGCCAAGCGGACCACTGACTAAGCACTCTGCCTTTTCTCTCTCGCGGGGGCGCGTCAGCTCACCCGCTGGGTGTAGCCCCCGAGATTCGGGCCGACTACTGAGCAGTCAGGCCGGATCTCCCGGCAACTACTTTGTCTTCTTTGCTGATGTTGAAGTTCTTTCTTTCTTATCTTTGCAGGAGCAGCCGCCACACTGCAGCAGCGCCTGGGCGAGGTCCAGACCGAGCTGCGCACCAAGGAGGAGGAGTGCAGCAAGGCGGCCCAGGAGTGCGACCGCCTGATCAAGGAGGTGGCGGACCAGGCGGATCGGCATAAGGCGGAGCTCCAGAAGACGAAGGAAAGCGAGGCAAACCTTCAGGCCGAGTTCGAGACTGAACGCTCGGACTGGGCCAAGAAGGAGAAGGCTCTGAACGACGGCTACGGCGACATCAAAGATATGATCGATGTTGAGTTATCTTTCCTTTCTTTCAGCCGCCGACTGTTATACGAGCCGGCTTCGGGCTTCAGACTTCTTTTTTCTTCCTGTGCAGACTTCTTCCCTGGTCACGCCGTTGCCGCCAGCCAGGCCATCGATGCTCACCACAACGAGCGAAGATGGGCTGGTGCAGAAATCGCGCCCAACGCGCCCCTGACCCTCAGCGAGCAGCTTCTCGCCATTCAAGCTCACCTTCAGCCAGCTCATCGGATGCTCCACCGCCTGCAGTGCGTCGGGGCCCAGGTGCTGACCGCCCTCTAGCCGGATGCCCAGGTCCCACGCACCCCCAGACGGACTGCCGAGTGGCTGGAAGTGGCAGTCGGCCGCTTCGAGGCTTGGAAGGGCTCCGCGGCTCGTGCCGATGCTCGGAGGGCCTTGGAGTTCGTCATGGCATGGTACCCAGGCTTGGACTTGGCCCAGCTGGCCACCTTCTGGCAGGAGGCCGCGCCGGAGCTGGCGGCAGCGAGCCGCGACCTTATGCAACGCGCGACGGCGATCGCCGACTACGTCGACACCATCGAGTTCATCCCCGAGCTGAACGAGGAGGGCGCTGAGGTGCCACCCAACTGGTTCGGGCTGAACCCGGAGCATGGGGAGGATTCGGCGGAGGAGATCGCCTCCAGTGATGAGGGCGAGGACGAAGAAGACGAGGACGGTGAGGACGATGCGCCAGATGATGGAGGCCACGGCCAGCCTCAGCCCGACCAAGTCTCGACCAACAAGCCGCGTGCCGGCGAGCCAACTGCTGCTGGTGCTGACCAGGCCGAGACCAACCAGACAGCCGTTCCACCACCCGGTGCCTCAACCTCGGCCGACCCCTCAGATCTGGCTGCCACTCCTGTGGCCTAGGCGGACAACTTATCTTTCTTTCCTGTTCTTGTAATCTTTTGGACAAATATGTTAAATTTACGCAATTCCACCCGCTGGGGGTGTATTCAAACTCCGTTGAATGCTGGTCGAGGGCCTTTTGCTATGTAAATTAACTTTATTCGCACAAGTTGTGCTTTGCCGGGTTCTAACTTGTCTTGCTTTTCTGCTCTTTTGGCTTTTTCCTTTGCCTCCTTCCCTTGGCTGCCACCTTGCCAGCCAGACAGCCGCTCTGTGGTCTGTGGCTGAGTCAAGTACTTTGGCCGTTTAGAACGTAGCAAGTTAAGTGAGAAGCCGGTCGGCCGGCTGCTTAGCAGCCGCTCGGCGAGGCGAGAAGCCGTCTTGGGCTATGTAGGTGCTTTTTTCCTTAACCATTTTTCATGTGGGCACCCTTTCCTGCCTTTGACTCTTGCCAGCTGAACAGTCGCTCTGCGAGCTGCGGCTTACGGCGAGAGAGGGCTTAGATGCCGGCACACTACTTGTCCGACTGTAGGTAGCATGAACATAGTACAAGGCGGCATGCCCCCGGGCCGACTGGTCGAACCCGGTGCCGGGCGAAGGAATGAAATAACACATTCATAGGCATAAAACATATCATATAGATAAAAAGGGTAGCCCCCGAGTGCTCCTCGAGGGTCCCGATGTCTTTGCGCTTAATACAAAAGGTAGCGTGGTATATACTGCATTAAATGTAAAATCTTCGGAGGAGATTTGCGGTCCACGAACGCTTGATAACCCACAAGTATAGGGGATCAATTGTAGCCTCTTTCGATAAGTAAGAGTGTCGAACCCAACGAGGAGATAAAGGTAGAACAAATATTCCCTCAAGTTCTATCGACCACCGATACAACTCTACGCACACTTGACGTTCACTTTACCGGAAACAAGTACGAAACTAGAAGTACTTTGTAGGTGTTTTTGGATAGGTCTGCAAGAATATAAAGAGCGCGTAAATAAAAATTAGGGGTTGTTTATATAAAGACACAACTAAATTAGTTTTAGTAAAGAGCTTGTTGTCACGAGAAAGTTATTTGTCCCTAGGCAATCGATAACTAGACCGGTAATCATTATTGCAATTTTATTTGAGGGAGAGGCATAAGCTAACATACTTTCTCTACTTGGATCATATGCACTTATGATTGGAACTCTAGCAAGCATCCGCAACTACTAAAGATCATTAAGGTAAAACCCAACCATAGCATTAAAGCATCAAGTCCTCTTTATCCCATATGCAACAACCCCCTTACTCGGGTTTGTGTTTCAGTCACTCACGCAACCCACTATAAGCGAATCATGAACGTATTGCAACACCCTACAGCGGGGATCCCTCACGCTTGTGCGACACGGAGAGCACCATAGGACAGCACCAATAATAAAACATGCAACTCAAACCAATCTTGATCATCAAATAACCCATAGGACAAAACTGATCTACTAAAACATCATAGGATAGCCATACATCATTGGGAAATAATATATAGCATTGAGCACCATGTTTAAGTAGAGATTACAGCGGGTAAGAGAGAAGTTACACCGCTGCATAGAGGGGGGAAGAGTTGGTGATGATGGCGGTGAAGTTGTTGGTGAAGATTGCGGTGATGATGATGGCCACGGCAGCGTTCCGGCGCCACCGGAAGAGAAGGGGAGAGGGGCCCCCTTCGTCTTCTTCTTCCTTGACCTCCTCCCTAGATGGGAGAAGGGTTTCCCCTCTGGTCCTTGGCCTCCATGGCGTGGGAGGGGCGAGAGCCCCTCCGAGATTGGATCTATCTCTCTGTCTCTCTCTGTTTCTCTCTGTTTCTGCGTTCTCTTCTGCTGCCCTTTCACCGTTTCATATATATATGGAGATCCGTAACTCCGATTGGACTGAAACCTTCGCCGTGATTTTTTACCAAAAATTATCTTTCTTGCGGCCGAAGAAGGGCATCAACCGCCTTACGGGTGGCCCACGAGGGTTAGGGGCACGCCCAGGGGGGCAGGGGCACCCCCTGCCTCGTGGCCACCTCGGGCACCGTCTCGTGTGGATTTTTCTTCTGGAATTTTCCAAATATTCCAAAAATAAGCTCCGTCCGTTTTTATCCCGTTTGGATTCCGTTTGATATGGATATTCTGCGAAACATAAAACATGCAACAAATAGGAACTGGCACTGGGCACTGGATCAATATGTTAGTCCCAAAAATAATATAAAAAGTTGCCAAAAGGATATGAAAGTTGAATAATATTTGCATGGAACAATCAAAAATTATAGATACGACGGAGACGTATCAGCATCCCCAAGCTTAATTCCTGCTCGTCCTCGAGTAGGTAAGTGATAAAAAAGATAATTTTTGATGTGGAATGCTACCTAGCATAATCTTGATCATATGTCTAATCATGGGATGAATATTAAGATACGAGTGATTCAAAGCAATAGTCTATCCTTTGACATAAAAACAATAATACTTCAAGCATACCAACCAAGCAATTATGTCTTATTGAAATAACATAGCCAAAGAAAGCTCATCCCTACAAAATCATATAGTCTGGCTATGCTCCATCTTCACCACACAAAATATTCACATCATGCACAACCCCGATGACAAGTCAAGCAATTGTTTCATACTTTTGACGTTTCTCAAACCTTTTCAACTTTCGCGCAATACATGAGCGTGAGCCATGGACATAGCACTATAGGTGGAATAGAATATGATGATGGGGGTTATGTGGAGAAGACAAAAAAAAGATAAAGACTCACATCGACGCGGCTAATCAACGAGCTATGGAGATGCCCATCAATTGATGTCAATGTGAGGAGTAGGGATTGCCATGCAATGGATGCACTAGAGCTATAAGTGTATGAAAGCTCAAACTGAAACTAATTGTGTGTGCATCCAACTTGCTTCCTCATGAAGACCTAGGGCATTTGAGGAAGCCCATCGTTGGAATGTACAAGCCAAGTTCTATAATGAAAATTCCCACTAGTATATGAAAGTGAAAGCATAGGATACTCTCTCTATGAATAACATGGTGCTACTCTGAAGCACAAGTGTGGTAAAAGGATAGTAACATTGCCCCTTCTCTCTTTTTCTCTTATTTTTTTTCTTTTTTTTCTTTTTTTTTATTTTTTTGTTGGGCTTCTTTGGCCTCTTTTTTTTATTTGGGCTTCTTTGGCCTCTTTTATTTTTTTGTAAAGTCCGGAGTCTCATCCCGACTTATGGGGGAATCATAGTCTCCATCATCCTTTCCTCACTGGGGCAATGCTCTAATAATGATGATCATCACACTTTTATTTACTTACAACTCGATACTAGAACAAAGATATGACTCTATATGAATGCCTCCGGCGGTGTACCGGGATGTGCAATGATCTAGCGTAGCAATGACATCAAAAAACGGACAAGCCATGAAAATATCATGCTAGCTATCTTACGAACATGCAAAGCAATATGATAATGAATGCTCGAGTCATGTATATGATGATGATGGAAGTTGCATGGCAATATATCTCGGAATGGTTATGGAAATGCCATGATAGGTAGGTATGGTGGCTGTTTTGAGGAAAGTATATGGTGGGTTTATGGTACTGGCGAAAGTTGTGCGGTACTAGAGAGGCTACCAATGGTGGAAGGGTGAGAATGCGTATAATCCATGGACTCAACATTAGTCATAAAGAACTTACATACTTATTGCAAAAATCTATTAGTTATTGAAACAAAGTACTACGCGCATGCTCCTAGGGGGATAGATTGGTAGGAAAAGACCATCGCTCGTCCCCGACCGCCACTCATAAGGAAGACAATCAATAAATAAATCATGCTCCGACTTCATCACATAACGGTTCACCATACGTGCATGCTACGGGAATCACAAACCTCAACACAAGTATTTCTACTAATCCACAACCACCCACTAGCATGAATCTAATATCACCATCTTTATATCGCAAAACTATTGCAAGGAATCAAACATATCATATTCAGTGATCTACAAGTTTATGTAGGATTTTATGACTAACCATGTGAATGACCAGTTCCTGTCATCTCTCTAAATAGATATAAGTGAAGCAAGAGAGTTTAATTCTTTCTACAAAAGATATGCCCACGCTCTAACAAATATAAGTGAAGCAAAAGAGCATTCTACAACGGCGGTTGTCTAAGTGAAGAGAAACAGGCAATCCAAACTTCAAATGATATAAGTGAAGCACATGAAGCATTCTATAAAGCCATACTCAAAAGATATAAGTGAAGTGCAAAGAGAATTCTATAAATCAACCAAGGACCATCTCATACCAGCATGGTGCATAAAATAAAATGAAAACTAAATGCAAAAGACGCTCCAAGATTGCACATATCGCATGAACGAAACGAATCCAAAAACATACCGATACTTGTTGAAGAAAGAAGGGATGCCTTCCGGGGCATCCCCAAGCTTAGACACTTGAGTATCCTTGAATATTTACTTGGGGTGCCTTGGGCATCCCCAAGCTTGAGCTCTTTCCTCTCTTCCTTCTTCTCACATTGAAACCTTCTCGATCATCGAACACTTCATCCACACAAAACTTCAACAGAAAACTTGGTAAGATCCGTTAGTATAATAATGCAAATCACTACTCTAAGTACTGTTGCAAACCAATTCATATTTTTTTTTTGCATTGTGTCTACTGTAATATAACTTTTTCATGGCTTAATCCACTGATATAAATTGATAGTTTCATCAAAACAAGCAAACTATGCATCAAAAACAGAATCTGTCTAAAACAGAACAGTCTGTAATAATCTGAACATTCACCATACTTCTGATACTTGAAAAATTCCGAAAAAATTAGGAAAAATAAAACATTTGTATAGAAAGACAGTGCAAAAAGAATCAGAATCATTTGACGTTCCAGTAAAAAATTAAAAATCGCGCACTACAGCCAAAGTTTCTGTCGTGCACCACACAAAACAACAAGCATTGTAAACATCCTAAAGGCGAACCTTGGCACATTATTTTTCTAATACAATGGAATTGTACAAGGGGATAATTACTTTTGTTGAAAAAATTTCTGCAATCAAGATACACAAAGTTTCCGTGAGCATGAACAAAGTTCAAGGAGCTCTCCCACTTCAACAATGCTTGTCTTTCTCACTTTCGCTTTTCTTTTTTAAAAAAGTTTTGGGTTCCCCTCTTTATTTTTGTTGTTTTTAAACTAAATGAAAGCACTCAACAGAAATAAATGAATTTCTAAAACTTCCGGGTTGTCTCCCTGGCAGCGCTTTCTTTAAAGCCATTAAGCTAGGCATATAGTGCTCAAGTAGTGAATCCACCCGGATCCCAAGGTATATCAAAGCCAATTTTAATTAGCAATGATTTGTAATTTAGTAGTGAGCACAAAGTAACATATATCATGTAATGACGAAGTCTAACTCTCTTCCTATGCATCGGCATGTCATAAAAGAACAATTCATGCACACAAAGTAAAGGCCAATGCATAGTATAAACAGTTTCTTGCAATTTTGTCATGTGGGAAACATAGAGAGGTGGAGATATAGTTCCTCTCTCATAATAATTGCAAGTAGGAGCAGCAAGCACATGCATATTATACTCATCAAAATCATCATGTGCAACAGTAAAAGGCAACCCATCAATATAATCCTTAATAAGTGCAAACTTCTCCGATATAGTGTAGTCGGGAAAATTCAAAAAGATAATAGGACTATCATGCGTGGGTGCAATAGCAACAATCTCATGTTTAACATAAGGAACTATAGCAAGTTCATCTCCATAAGCATAATTCATATTGGCATCTTGTCCACAAGCATAGCAAGCATCATCAAAAAGGGATATTTCAAGAGAATCAACGGTAGCAATCATCCTTCGGTAAGCATGAAGCGAAATTAAACAATGTATGAGTTGAAGAGTTACTCTCATTAGAAGGTGGGCACGGGTGATCAATCCGCTCTTCCTCCTTTTGTTCTTCGCTCTCCTCATCATCTTCTTCATCCAATGAGCTCACAGTTTCATCAATTTCGTCTTCCATAGACTCCTGCGAAATATTAGTCTCTCCTTGGACAGCGGGGTAATCCTCAATATATGGTTCAACATAGGCATTAGAAGCATAATTATCATAGCAATATTTAAGTATGGCAAAATTTTCAGACTTGTAGAGAGTAGCATCATACGTTTCAATCAAAGAAGCAATTTCATAAGCACCCTTAAAAGCAACAAATTCTTCAATTTGTTGAATATCATAGTAATTATAAACACCCTTAGCATACGAAGATAGGATTCCATTATCAATAAACTCACACTGGTAGGCAAGGTGTTTCTTAGGGTTTTCAGAACAACAAGTAACATCATACATATAACATAAATTCCAAGCATAGCATTGCAAACGATGAATTTGACCCAACAGAATTTTCCCTTTTTCAGATATTCAGTGTCGCGCTTAACAAGCATGCTCATCTAAAGATTTTCCCTCAACTAAGCTAGTTGGGGTTTCAGCACGAGCACAAAGGGATCGAAGATGATCCAAGTAAAAAGCTTCAGGAGTGTGATAGATTTTGAGTGGTTCTTCAACCATTGGTTAAATAGGTACAACTAATTTTTTTGGTATTTTGCGTTTCCTACCCATAACTAGAGATAGAGAACAACTAAGAATAGCAACTAAAAATTACTTAGTGATAAAGCAAACAAGCACACACGAGAATATTCACCCCACGCTATTGCTCCCCGGCAACGGCGCCAGAAAAAGGTCTTGATAACCCACGAGTATAGGGGACCAATTGTAGCCTCTTTCGATAAGTAAGAGTGTCGAACCCAACGAGGAGATAAAGGTAGAACACATATTCCCTCAAGTTCTATCGACCACCGATACGACTCTATGCACACTTGACGTTCACTTTACCGGAAACAAGTATGAAACTAGAAGTACTTTTTAGGTGTTTTTGGATAGGTTTGCAAGAATATAAAGAGCGCATAAATAAAAAGTAGGGATTGTTTAGATAAAGACACAACTAAATTAGTTTTAGTAAAGAGCTTGTTGTCACGAGAAAGTTATTTGTCCCTAGGCAATCGATAACTAGACCGGTAATCATTATTGCAATTTTATTTGAGGGACAGGCATAAGCTAACATACTTCCTCTACTTGGATCATATGCACTTATGATTGGAACTCTAGCAAGCATCCGCAACTACTAAAGATCATTAAGGTAAAAGCCAACCATAGCATTAAAGCATCAAGTCCTCTTTATCCCATACGCAACAACCCCCTTACTCGGGTTTGTGTTTCAGTCACTCACGCAACCCACTATAAGTGAATCATGAACGTATTGCAACACCCTACAGCGGGGATCCCTCACGCTTGCACGACACGGAGAGCACCATAGGACAACATCAATAATAAAACATGCAACTCAAACCAATCTTGATCACTAAATAACCCATAGGACAAAACGGATCTACTCAAACATCATAGGATAGCCATACATCATTGGGAAATAATATATAGCGTTGAGCACCATGTTTAAGTAGAGATTACAGCGGGTAAGAGAGAAGTTACACCGCTGCATAGAGGCGGAAGAGTTGGTGATGATGGAGGTGAAGTGGTTGGTGAAGATTGCGGTGATGATGATGGCCACGGCAGCGTTCCGGCGCCACTGGAAGAGTAGGGGAGAGGGGGCCCTTCGTCTTCTTCTTCCTTGACCTCCTCCCTAGATGGGAGAAGGGTTTCCCCTCTGGTCCTTGGCCTCCATGGCGTGGGAGGGGCGAATGCCCCTCCGAGATTGGATCTATCTCTCTGTCTCTCTCTGTTTCTCTTTGTTTCTGCGTTCTCTTCTGCTGCCCTTTCACCGTTTCGTATATATATGGAGATCCGTAACTGCGATTGGACTGAAACCTTCGCCGTGATTTTTTACCAAAAATTATCTTTCTTGCGGCCGAAGAAGGGCATCAACCGCCTTACGGGTGGCCCACGAGGGTCAAAGGCGCGCCCAGGGGGCAGGGGCGCCCCTGCCTCGTGGCCACCTCGGGCACCGTCTCGTGTGGATTTTTCTTCCAGAATTTTCCAAATATTCCAAAAATAAGCTCCATCCGTTTTTATCCCGTTTGGATTCCGTTTGATATGGATATTCTGCGAAACATAAAACATGCAACAAATAGGAACTGGCACTGGGCACTGGATCAATATGTTAGTCCCAAAAATAATATAAAAAGTTGCCAAAAGTATATGAAAGTTGAATAATATTGGCATGGAACAATCAAAAATTATAGATACGACGGAGACGTATCAATGCTCTGTTTCCTTGCCGGAATCGTCCCTCTTGCGTGCCCTGGGCTTCTGTGCGTCGATCTGGTAGTAGGAGTCATTGCCCAAGGCTTTGCTAATGATGAAGGGGCCTTCCCAAGGGGCTGAGAGCTTGTGATGGCCGGCTGCTCGCTGGATCAGCCGGAGCACAAGGTCCCCCTCTTGGAAGGATTGAGGCTTGACCTTCGGACTGTGATAGCGGTGTAGGCTCTGCTGGTAGATGGCGGACCGGCTGAGGGCCAACAGCCGGCCCTCTTCCAGTAGATCGACGTCGTCTTCTCGTGCTTCCTTTGCCTCCGCCTCCGTGTACATGGTGACGCGAGGTGAGTCGAACTCAATGTCAGTTGGGATGATGGCCTCGGCCCAGTACACGAGGAAGAAGGGCGTGAAGCCAGTTGATTTGTTCGGAGTGGTGCGTAGAGTCCAGAGGACAGCCGGTAGCTCATTGATCCAGCAGCCGGCCGAGCGCTCGAGTGGCTCGACCGGTCGGGGCTTGATGCCGGACAAGATGAGGCCGTATGCTCGCTCGACTTGGCCGTTGGACTGCGGATGGGCAACGGACGCTAAGTCCAGTCAGATGCCTTGCGTCGCGCAGAAATGGGCCAAGGTGCCTTTGGCAAAGTTCGTGCCATTGTCGGTGATGATGTTGTGTGGTACACCGTACCGGACGGTGATATCTGCGATGAAGGTCACAGCAGTCGGACCATTCAGCTTCTTGATTGGCTTCACTTCAGTCCACTTGGTGAATTTGTCCTCGGCGACAAGCAGATGAGTCATGCCGCCGCGTGCTGTCTTGAATGGGCCCACCATGTCCGGCCCCCAGATGGCAAAAGGGCAATTAAGGGGCATGGTCTTGAGTGCAGAAGCCGGCAGATGTTGCTTGGAGCTGAATTTCTGGCACCCCTTGCATTTCTTGACCAAATCCTTGGCGTCCTCCAAAGCAGTCGGCCAGAAGAAACCATGGCGGAAAGCTTTGGCGACAAGGGACATGGAGGCCGCGTGGTGGCCACACTCGCCTTGGTGGATGTCTCTGAGGATTGCTTTACCTTTCTCTGGCTCTACACAGCACTGGAACACTCCAGTGACGCTGCGCCTAACAAGTTCTCTGTTTATGATGGTGTATGCTGCTGCCCGACGTTGCACCTGTCGGGCCAAGATTTCGTCGGCTCGTAGCTCTCTGCTCACCAGGAAATTGAGGATGGGTTGCGCCCATGATGGTGCTTCGACTACGTCCACTGTCATCACGACCACTGAAACTAGGGCGGTTGGGTTGGGAGGCGGCGGGGTGGAGTCGGCCGCGGCTTGCTGCGTTGTTGAAGTCCCCGGGCCGACTGCTACAACCCCCGGGCCAGGTTCCGAAGTCCCCGGGCCGGGTGCGACTACTGTAGTGTTGGGGAACACAGTATTTCCAAAAAAATCTGACGATCACGCAAGATCTATCTAGGATATGCATAGCAACGAGCAGGGAGAGTGTGTCTATGTACCCTCGTAGACCGAAAGCGGAAGCACTAAGTAACGCGGTTGATGTAGTCGAACGTCTTCGCGATCCAACCGATCAAGTACCGAATGCACGGCACCTCCGCGAACTGCACACTTTAGCTCGGTGACGTCCCTCAAACTCTTGATCCAGCTAAGGCCGAGGGAGAGTTTCGTCAGCACGACGGTGTGATGACGGTGATGATGAAGTTACCGACGCAGGACTTCGCCTAAGCACTACAACGATATGACCGAGGTGGAAATCTGTGGAGGGGGGCACCGCACACGGCTAAAACAATCAACTTGTGTGTCTATGGGGTGCCCCCTCCCCTATATATAAAGGAGGGGAGGAGGGGGGCGGCCGGCCTCATGGTGCGCCCCCAAGGGGGGGGGAATCCTACTCCTACTAGGAGTAGGTTCCCCCCTTTCCTAGTCCTAATAGGAGGGGGAAGGAAGGGGAAGAGGAGAAGAAGGAAAGGGGGGTTGTCCGCCCTCCCAATTTGGATTGGGCTTGGGGGGCACGCCCCTCCTCTTGGCCGCCTCCTCTCTCTTCCACTAAAGCCCATGTAGGCCCATTAAGCCCCCGGGGGTTCCGGTAACCTCCCGGTACTCCGGAAAATGCCCGAACGCACCCGAAACCTTTCTGGTGTCCAAACATAACCTTCCAATATGTCAATCTTCATGTCTTGACCATTTCGAGACTCCTCGTCATGACCGTGATCACATCCGGAACTCCGCACAACTTTCGGTACATCAAAACACATAAACTCATAATACCGATCGTTATCGAACGTTAAGCGTGCGGACCCTACGGGTTCAAGAACTATGTAGACATGACGGAGACTCATCTCCGGTCAATAACCATTAGCGGAACCTAGATGCTCATATTGGCTCCCACATATTCTACGAAGATCTTTATTGGTCAAACTGCATAACAACATACGTTGTTCCCTTTGTCATCGGTATGTTACTTGCCCGAGATTCTATCGTCGGTATCTCAATACCTAGTTCAATCTCGTTACCGGCAAGTCTCTTTACTCGTTCCAAAATGCATCTTCCCGTAACTAACTCATTAGTCACATTGCTTGCAAGGCTAATAGTGATGTGCATTACTGAGAGGGCCCAGAGATACCTCTCCGACAATCGGAGTGACAAATACTAATCTCGATGTATGCCAACTCAACAAACACCATCGGAGACACCTATAGAGCATCTTTATAATCACCCAGTTACGTTGTGATGTTTGATAGCACACTAAGTGTTCTTCCAGTATTCGGGAGTTGCATAATCTCATAGTCATAGGAACATGTATAAGTCATGAAGAAAGCAAAATCAACAAACTAAACGATCATCGTGCTAAGCTAACGGATGGGTCTTGTCAATCACATCATTCTCTAATGATGTGATCCCGTTAATCAAATGACAACTCATGTCTATGGCTAGGAAACTTAACCATCTTTGATTAACGAGCTAGTCAAGTAGAGGCATACTAGTGACACTCTGTTTGTCTATGTATTCACACATGTACTAAGTTTCCAGTTAATACAATTCTAACATGAATAATAAATCATGATATAAGGAAATATAAATAACAACTTTATTATTGCCTCTAGGGCATATTTCCTTCAGTCTCCCACTTGCACTAGAGTCAATAATCTAGATTACACAGTAATGATTCTAACACCCATGGAGTCTTGGTGCTGATCATGTTTTGCTCATGAGAGAGGCTTAGTCAACGGGTCTGCAACATTCAGATCCGTATGTATCTTTCAAATCTCTGTGTCTCCCTCCTTGACTTGATCGCGAATGGAATTGAAGCGTCTCTTGATGTGCTTGGTTCTCTTGTGAAATCTGGATTCCTTTGCCAAGGCAATTGCACCAGTATTGTCACAAAAGATTTTCATTGGACCCGATGCACTAGGTATGACACCTAGATCGGATATGAACTCCTTCATCCAGACTCCTTCATTTGCTGCTTCCAAAGCAGCTATGTACTCCGCTTAACACGTAGATCCCGCCATGATGCTTTGCTTAGAACTGCACCAACTGACAGCTCCACCGTTCAATATAAATACGTATCCGGTTTGTGACTTAGAGTCATCCGGATCAGTGCCAAAGCTTGCATCGACGTAACCATTTACGACGAGCTCTTTGTCACCTCCATAAATGAGAAACATATCCTTAGTCGTTTTCAGGTATTTCAGGATGTTCTTGACCGCTGTCCAGTGATCCACTCCTGGATTACTTTGGTACCTCCCTGCTAAATAATAGCAAGGCACACATCAGGTCTGGTACACAGCATTGCATACATGATAGAACCTATGGCTGAAGCATAGGGAATGACTTTCATTTTCTCTCTATCTTCTGCAGTGGTCGGGCATTGAGTCTGACTCAACTTCACACCTTGTAACACAGGCAAGAGCCCTTTCTTTGCTTGATCCATTTTGAACTTCTTCAAAACTTTATCAAGGTATGTGCTTTGTGAAAGTCCAATTAAGCGTCTTGATCTATCTCTATAGATCTTGATGCCCAATATATAAGCAACTTCGCCGAGGTCTTTCATTGAAAAACTCTTGTTCAAGTATCCTTTTATGCTATCCAGAAATTCTATATCATTTCCAATCAACAATATGTCATCCACATATAATATTAGAAATGCTGCAGAGCTCCCACTCACTTTCTTGTAAATACAGGCTTCTCCAAAAGTCTGTATAAAATCATATGCTTTGATCACACTATCAAAACGTTTATTCCAACTCCGAGATGCTTGCACCAGTCCATAAATGGATAGTTGGAGCTTGCACACTTTGTTAGCATCCTTTGGATCAATAAAACCTTCTGGTTGCATCATATACAACTCTTCTTCCAGAAATCCATTCAGGAATGCAGTTTTTACATCCATTTGCCAAATTTCATAATCATAAAATGCGGCAATTGCTAACATGATTCGGACGGACTTAAGCATTGCTACGGGTGAGAAGGTCTCATCATAGTCAACTCCTTGAACTTGTCAAAAACCTTTCGCAACAAGTCGAGCTTTGTAGACAGTAACATTACCGTCAGCGTCAGTCTTCTTCTTGAAGATCCATTTATTCTCTATGGCTTGCCGATCATCGGGCAAGTCAACCAAAGTCCACACTTTGTTCTCATACATGGATCCCATCTCAGATTTCATGGCCTCAAGCCATTTCGCGGAATCTGGGCTCATCATCGCTTCCTCATGGTTCATAGGTTCATCATGGTCAAGTAACATGACCTCCAGAACATGATTGTCGTACCACTCTGGTGCGGATCTTACTCTGGTTGACCTACGAGGTTCAGTAGTAACTTGATCTGAATTTACATGATCATCATCATTAGCTTCCTCACTAATTGGTGTAGGAGTCAAAGGAACTGATTTCTGTGATGAACTACTTTCCAATAAGGGAGCAGGTACAGTTACCTCATCAAGTTCTACTTTCCTCCCACTCACTTCTTTCGAGAGAAACTCCTTCTCTAGAAAGGATCCATTCTTAGCAATGAATATCTTGGCTTCAGATCTGTGATAGAAGGTGTACCCAAAAGTTTCCTTTGGGTATCCTATGAAGCCACATTTCTCCGATTTGGGTTCGAGCTTATCAAGTTGAAGCTTTTTCACATAAGCATCGAAGCCCCAAACTTTAAGAAACGACAACTTGGGTTTCTTGCCAAACCACAGTTCATAAGGTGTCGTCTCAACGGATTTAGATGGTGCCCTATTTAACGTGAATGCAGCCGTCTCTAAAGCATAACCCCAAAATGATAGCGGTAAATCAGTAAGAGACATCATAGATTGCACCATATCTAATAAAGCACGGTTACCACTACAAAAAAAAGACACATCCGTGACATTTTGGGCCGAACGAAAAAAAATTCTGTCATACATATGACACTTCTATGACAATAATTGTGACAACACCCGGTATCATCATAGATGTGGTGGGCTCCTACTTCTATGACAAAAAATAATGACAGAAAATGGGCTTTTCGTCCTGCGCGGGCCGGAGATGCAGCTGCATGACATTCTTTGGGCCGTCCATGACGGAAAAAACCGTGGTAGAAGCGAGGGCGAGGAAAATTTCGGGGAGTTCCTGGTTACGGTGGGAGGTCGGGGGCCGAGCGATGCGCGTTTCTCTCGTACACGTACGCGCGTGTGTGCGAGGCGTTGGCTCTAACTGAACCCGAGCGAGGCGTTGGGCTCTAACTGAACCCGAGCGATTGCACTGCAGGCTACGCGTTACTGAACCCGAGCGATCGATCGATGGCTGTTAACTGAACCCGATCGAGCGATTCCTTCTCTACTGCTGCTAACTGAAGCTGGTCGATTGGATGAACAGTCAGCGTTGCGGGGGGGAGGGGGTGGATGAACAATGAGCGGTGGCGTTGCCTCTGGATGAACGGGACCCCGTGGTGTGGAGGGCTGGATGAACAGTAGACGGTGGAGGGGTGCCCGTGGAGGGGTGGTTGAACAGGACCCCGTGGTGTGGAGGGCTGGATGAACAGTAGACGATGGAGGGTGCCCGTGGAGGGGTGGTTGAACAGTAGCCGGTCGAGTAGCGCGCGGTGGAGGCTGGATGAACAGCAGCCCGTGGAGGCTGGAGGAGGTCGATGGTAGCCCGTGGAGGCAGGAGGAGGTCGACGGTAGAGATGAACAGTATCCCGTGGAGTCCCGTTTTGCGGTACGCCACACCCCTCCCGATGAACAGGACCCCCGTTTCGACCG
>NC_057802.1:426340807-426341608 GCF_018294505.1 Triticum aestivum | reverse complement strand
CGGTACGCCACACCCCTCCCGATCAACAGGACCCCCGTTTCGACCGTAGGAGGTCCGTTTTCCTCCGTTTTGCAGTACGCCACACCCCTCCCGATCAACAGGACCCCGTTTCGAACGTAGGAGGTCTGTTTCCTCCGTTTTGTGGTACGCCAGGCCTCGTTTCCATCGCATGTTCCGTCCAAGCCCTCCCGATGAACACGACCACGCATTCCGTTCCGACCCAGCCGGTTGGCTCCCACGCGTTCCGTTGCCTCCCGATGAACACGACGCATTCCGTTGCCTCCCCATGAACACGACGCATTTCGTTGCCTCCCCATGAACACGACGCATTCCGTTGCCTCCCCATGAACACGACGACGACACTGTTTCTCCGTTCCGACCCAGCCATGTACACGAGCCCTGGCCGTACGTATGCGCGAGTAGGCGTTCGACACCCCGCCCGTATGTACACATACGTGGTTGTATTTTCTTTCTTGCACCCTGGCCGTTGTACGTATGTGTACATGCTATGTGCGCGCCTCTACTACGACACGTGCGCGCCTCTACATCGACCAGTATGTACGTACACGTTCGCGACCAGAATGACAACGCTACGTACGCTTCGACCAGGTGGGTTCCGACTGTCAGGCACTTCCTTGCCTGCGAAGATGTAGCTGGTGGGTCCCAGCAGTCAGGGGGGCGAATCGTTTTTTTCGGACGCACTTCCTTGCGTGCGAAGATGTAGCCGGTGGGTCCCAGCAGTCAGGGGGCGAATCATTTTTTTTGCCCGGACACACTTCCTTGCGTGCGAAGGTGTAGCTG